>NW_026867578.1:991707-1095138 GCF_020745735.1 Hemiscyllium ocellatum | reverse complement strand
CATTCTGCTCACGAAAAATCCCTTCAGCTCTGTCTATTGCAGGGAATGTTATTATCCAGATCCACTTAAAACAAAAAAAGTATTGCAGTGAAAGTCACCTATACTTAGTCCAGTGTTAATTAGATACAAGTCTTATGAATACAACATATAGACAGGCATAGTATATAAGAATAATTCAGCTTCATGTCCAAAGTAAAATTGTGACTTCCTCATAAAAAACGCCCCAAATGTATCAACTATTCTGTTCACCAGAATAGGATAAACAAGAAACTGTAATTCTCAATTCTTCGTCTATGAATAACATTTGAAGAACGGGTAGAAGATCAAGGCCTATTTGTGAGCTTCATAAATGATCATGGAGTGAATGTGAGGGATGGAGTTTGCGGGAATGGCAAGTAACGTTGTGGATGAAAGAACGAATAGCCAGGTCTTGAGCATGAAAGTGTCAGGCTACATGGGAAAATAAACAGGTATTTCAGGTGGCCACGTTAATGGAAGATGAAAGTCACCACCGATTACATATCAGATAATGCATTTCTTAAGTAACAAGTCAAGACATTCCACAAACTATGAAGAGAGGATTTGTTTTGAAGCAGACTGTGTTGGGAGGAGCTCCTGATCAAGGTGTTTGAGAGCATGAGGGGTGTGGACAGGATGAACAGAGTACAGCTCTTCCCCTTGCCAAGCTTCTATTCAATTGAAGCAAGACATCACTCCTCTTGCATTTAAGTCCTCTCACAATACAGGTTATCATTCCCCAGCTTTCCAAATAACTTGCTGCAGCTGTATGTCAGCTCCTGATAGACCAGGACACCTTGGGTATAATTTACATCTGTAGTTTCCAACACTGTACGATTTAAGAAATATACTGTACATCAATATCTCCAACAAATTGGATGACTTCATGTTTTCGCAACGTATGTTATTTACATTGATCTTGCCCATGTGGAAGCCTGTTTAATCTTCAATAATCTTTACATATTCTACATCGCACACATTCCCACACAAGAATGACCTATTAAATCCTTCAGTCTGTTGACTGACTTTTAGTGAATAATTAATCCATCCGAATACATTCATCATGACAGAATCCGACAATTAAATGCCTTCTGATGCAATATGCTCCTATCTCTCACCATGCTTATAGTTTAGGACAGGGAGTTGCGATCACAATGACTGAAGTGTTCCATCACCGAGAGCTTTGACATCTCACGTGTTTCATTGTCAAGCACCGAATCCAGTGTGGCCTGCCCCACGTCGGCCAATCTACATATCGAATCGGGAATCCTTCCTGGACACATCTGACAAAAAAAAATGTTCTATTCAAAGTATTTGAGCTATGGACCTTCCAACAACTCTTAGGGATGTTGAAGCAATCTATGGCAACCATCCTGTTACTTCAGCATTATCACAAAATCTGCTGCCAGTTTACACCTCTGTGTCTTTGTTGCAATGGAGAAGGGGGGAATGGAATTGGTCTTTTAACATCTCCCAATAAAGTTACTGCTCCTTTCCACTTTCTGACTTCCATTCATACTGACTCTGTGGATAAAACCCTTCTCGACGATCTCTCTTTCTGCAGCTGTGATATTATCCCGGATTAGCAATGCCAAACCCACAACGCTTTCATTTAACTCCCTATTTCTTTTGAATCAACTGAACCCCGGAGCATCCAACAAGCATTCCTGCCCCTGTGATATCCAAGTCTCTGTAATGGCCACATCAACATAGCTCCAAGTACTAATCCATGCTCTGAGATCATCATCCATATTCTAGATACTTCTTGGCATTAAAATAATAACACTTTAATCCATCACATTGATTGCAACTTTGCCCCATCAACCGTCTGTCCTTCCTCACAGACTCTCCACGCTATATCTGCCTGTTCACCAGCAACCAATACTTCCGGTTCACATCCCCCGGCCAACCAAGTTTAAAACCTCTTGAAGAGCATGAGTAAACGTCCCACCCAGGATATTGGTACCTCTCTAGTTCAGGTGCAACTAATCGACCTTTTACAGTTCGTACATTCCTCAGAAAATATCCCAGTGATGTATATATCTGAAGCCCTCCGCCTAACACCAACCCTGAAGTCACGTGTTCAGCAGCGCTCGCTCTCTTTTCCCAGCCTCACGAACCCGTGACGCCATTGGCAATGATGAGATTGCTACTCTGCTCATCCTGCCTTTTAGCTTCGAACCTATTTCCCTATATTGATTTTCAGGTCCTCATCCCTTTTCCTAGCTATCTCATTGGTGACAATCTGTGCCACAACGTCTGCCTGCTCTCCCTCCAACTTAAGAATCTGAACGAATCCATCCAAAACATCCCTGAGCCTGGCAACCAGGAGGTAACATACTGCTGGAAGTCCTTTTCGCGACCACAGAATTTCCTGTTTGTTCCTCTTACCATTGAATCTCCTGTCACCATTGCTCTCCTATTCGAGCCTTTTCATTCTGACCCACAGAGACCTGGACACTGTGCTTTTCCCTTGCTAATTACACTCCCCCAATCACCACTGAATATATTAGTTCCCTTTCCCAGTCAATCCTGCATTCACTTCCGCTCCTGTTCAGCTTTCGCTCCACTGAATCGCGAGGTCAGTATTTTATATTCTATTCTAACTTCCTGCCAGCCCTGGCTCATGCTCTCCCCAATCCCACAGATGCAATGCCTCTGTTGACTCAACAGGCCAGTACTTTATATTATACCTTCCCAGTTGCTCCTTGGTTCACGGTCTCCCCACTCCACTGGTGAAGCGTGGACTGCTGATTCACCAGATCAGTATTTTGAGACCGTAGGACACAGGCTGGAGGACGTTTCAGCAACAGGGAGGTGTGTAGGTGCCAGTAGACAATGCAAAGATCATGAGTAATGCAGGTGGTGGAGGAGAGTACATGAATTAGAGTGATGCAGATGCTGGAGGAGGTTACTTAGATAGGGAAGGAAATACTCTGGTGTTGATGATTGAGGTACTGAGGAGTGTCAATGCTGTAATTAGGAAGGAAGAATGTAACTGGAGAACATGATAGAAAAGTGGAGCGGTGTAGATCTGGTAGACAATAGAAGTGAAGTTGTTTAATGAAATGGGAGGAATGACGTGGTTTGAGAATTTTATAGCAATATGGAGGAGCAAAAGTGCTGGAGTTGCTTCCAGAAATATGGAGGGATTTAAGTGCTGGTGGAGTCCGTAACTAAATGTATGGTTGAAGCTGTTGGAGGATGCTACAGAGATAAGAGTGGCGGAGATCTTCGAGGAGGTTACAGCGATAAGGAGGAGTGGGCTACAGAGCTGCTGAAAGTTATCAGTTCAGGAAGGCCGTTAAGGCCGGATGTGGCTTGAGCGATAGAATTGGAAGTAGACGCTGTTGGAGGTTCCAACAACCGGGACGGCTCTCATTACTGCCGAGAATTGAGGAGAAGAAGAGATGTGAAGAGGCTCGAGGATGCTTCAGATAGTGGAAGGAGGTTAGACAGAATAGGTGAGTAAACTCCTCATTATCGGGATAAGGAGGACCGAGGGGCTGGAGGAGATTAGAGAGATATAGTGTGATACATGCTGTAGGAGGTTACAGCGACAGAGAGAACTGGAATAGCTGGTGGAGCTTAAAGTGAGAAGGAAAGTTGTCAAAGCAGCAGAAACTCCAGAGATATGGAGGGGTATCAGGGCTGGAGGAGATTACTGAAACAGGAACGAGTGTAGTAATGGGGATATGTGTGTTGATTTAAGGACCCTACAGAAATATGGAAGGATGTACCTGTTTGAGGAGATTACAGAGAAGGGTGGGTTGTAGGGAGCTGCAAGAGGGTACAGAGATCGGGGGTATGTAGCGACTTATAGATATGGAAATAGGGAGAAGTAGGGGGTTTGGATGGTACAGAGATAGTGTGGGACGCAGATATTGTGGTGTCTGCAGTGAAAGGCAGTGGTGTAATAGCTGATGCAGGCTACAGAGTTAAGAAGGGATCCAGAGCATGCAGGTGATACAGAAATAGGCAAGTGTGTCTGGGCTAAAGATGCTAGAAGCTAGGAGAAGTCTGTCGGACCTGGAAGAGGTTTCAGGAATAGGTAGGAAAGCAGATGCTGGAGGAGGTTACAGAGATGAGGAAGGGAGTAGTGCCTGGAGATGGTTATTGAGATAATAAAGTGTGTAGATGATGGAGGGGTAGACATATGAAGGTGAGTATTATCTGGAGGAGTTCAGAGATGGGGAGAAGTGTGGGATTTGGAGAAGATCACAGTGGTATATAAGGCAGGAATAGCTTGTGCAGGTTACAGAGCTTGGGAAGATTAGAGTAGCTTGCGGAGGTTAAAGAGATGGGGAAGAGTGTAGTAACTGGATGAGGTAACAGAGATAGTGAGTGGTGTAATGATGGATAGGTTAGAGTCAACATTACAGTGGTGCTAGAACAGCACAGCACGTCAGGCAGCATCCGTCGACCACGAACTTCGACTTTTCGGGCAAAATTCCCTTCATCAGTAATGAAGCCAAAACATCGATTTGCCTGCTCCTCTGATGCTGCCTGACCTGTTCTGCTTTTCCACGACCACTGTAATTTTGACTCTAATCTCCAGCATCTGCAGTACCTGCCGGAGGAGATTGCTGAGTATGGGAGAGGTATCGTGGTTGAGGAGGTTACAGAGATAAGGAGGGGCGTAGGGGCTGGTGGAGTCTCCTCGGATAGCGAGAATTTAGGGGCTGGAATAGGTGACAGAGATAGTGACGGGTGTATTAGCTGCAGGAGGCCACAGATACAAGAAGGGGTATAGCTCTGGAGGGGGTTAAAAAGGTAGTGAGCAATGTAGTATGTGGAGGGGATCACAGAATGGAATTGGTTAGATTAGCTGAGCTTGCTTACACTATGGGAACAGGCTCTTTGGCACAACAAGTCCACACCAACGTTCGAAAATGTGACACACCCAGACTCATCGCACTACCCCTGTCTAATGCACCTAATACTGTGAGTAAATTGACATGGTTAATCCACCTAACCTTCACATCTTTGGATTGTGAGCACCCAGAGAAATCAGAGCACCGTGAGAAAATGGAGGCAGATACGGTGGGAATGCACAATCTCCACAGAAAGCTTGGCCAAAAGCAGGAATCAAAGCACAGTCCTAGTATTTTGAGGCAGCAGTGCCGTATTTATGGTGCAGGGTGTAGGGGCTGGAGGAGATCTCAGAGATAGGGAGGGTCATACCGCTGGCTATGATTCCTGAGATAGGGAGGACTGGAAGTGCTGGTGGAGGTTATGCAGATATACATGAGTGTTGTAGGATATGATAGATATTGGGAGGTTTGTAGAGGCTGAAGGACGTTACAGAGATCAGGGCGACATCGAGGATGGAAGGGGTTTAGAGAGGTCATGTGAGATAGGGCAGCTGGAGGAGATCATACAGATTGAGAAGGGTGTCTTGGCAAGAGGAGGTTACGGACATGGGGAGGGCGATTGTGGCTGGATGTGGTTATTGCGATGAGGAAAGATATATATGCTTTTGGAGGTTATAGACATATAGCGAGACATGTAGAGGCTGGATAAGTCTACAGAGATGAAAACGAGTGTTGGAATTCGATGTGGTTTTCAAAGGTTGGGACGGGTGGGTTGGCTGCAGGAGGGATTAGCGGTTTTTAGGCGTTAGGTGCTGGAGAAGGTTACAGGGATTGATATGGTTGTCGATGCTGGAAACTGATACCAACACAGGGCTGAATAAAGATGCTAGAGGAAGATAGAGAGATACGGAGGGGTACACATGATAGAGGAAGTTACAGATTAGAGAATGATGCCGTGGAAGGAGGATGTTAGAAAGATAGTGGAGGCTATCGGGGATGGAGAACGAGGCTAAAGTTAAAAAGAAGGAATGCAAATGCTGGACAAAGTTACAGAGACGCAGGAAATGTCAGGGCTGGACAGATCCACAGATATTTGAGAAATGTGAACAATGGAGGAGGGTACATAGACGGGGGATATAAATGTAAGTGTTGGATCTTGTTTCAGGGATAGTGTGGGGTTAATGGAATGGAGGATGTTACTGAGATAAGGAGGTTTGGAATATCTGGTAGAGGTTATAGAGATGAGGAAGCGTTTTGTGGCAGAAATTGGTCATACAGACAGAATGGACGGTATTACGGGAGGACAACACAGACAGAACGAGGTGTGCAGGAGCTGCAACAGGTTACAGTAATCAGTGGGGTTATACCTTGACTAAGGTGTTCACAAAGTGAGATCAGAGTGAGGTCTGGAGGAGGTTACATAGATAAGAAGGATTGGTGGTGGTTACAGAGAACAAAGACACGTTTACGTACTGGTGCAAGTAACAGAAATTGGAAGAGGTGCAGGTGTTGGAGGATGAGACAAGTGTAGTGAGTGCGTTGCTGGTGAATGTGACATAGATGAGGAGGAACGTAGGTGCTGGACAATGTTTCAGTGATAGGAAGTGAGTGTACCTGCCGAAGGATGTTGTAGGAATAGGGAGAGGTGTAGATGCTGTAGAATGTATCAGGGATAGAGAGTGGGATCAGATGCTGGAGAATGTTACAAAGATATGGAGTGGATGTATGTGCTGAAGGATGTTTCAGGGATAGGGAGAAGTGTCGTTCAGGAAAATGTTACGTAGACATGGAGTGGGTAGAGGTTGTGGAAAATCTTAAAGTGTTGGGAAGCGAGTGTCGTTCCAGAGATTGTCACAGGGAAAAAGGAGGGGTGTAGGTGCTTTAGATTGATCGAAGGATGGGGATGGCTGTCGGTGCTGTAGAATGTTACACGGATAGAGAATGATGTAGGTGCTGGAGAATGTTACACAGATAGGGAAGGGTTTAATTGCTGGAAAATGTCATAGTGATAGGGAGGGGTGAAGGTGGCGGATAGTGTTCGAGGGATAAAGAGAGGCTAGGTGCAGAGAATGTTTCATAGATGGGGAGGTGTGTAGATGGTGGAGAATATGACAGTGATAGGGAGGGTTCTAGGTGATGGAGAATGGAACAGGGATACGAAGGTGTGTAGGTGATGGAGAATATTACAGAGATAGGGAGTGGTCTAAGTGACTGAGAATATTACTGGGTTAGTGATGGATGTGGGTGCTCGAGAATGATACGGGGATAGGGAGTGAGTGTGGGTGCTGGTGACTGTCACAGAGATCACGAAGGGTGGAGGTACCAGTGAATGGTACAAGGAAAGGGTTGGCAAAAGATCTCGGAGAATGTTACAGGGATAGGGAGGGGTGAAGGTGATGGAGAATTAAATCGAGATAAGGAAGGGTGAAGGTACTGGCGAATGTTACAGGAATGTCAGGATGTAGGGGCTGGAGAATGTTACAGGGCGATGGAGGATTGCAGGTGCTGGTGAAAGTCACAGGTATAGGGAGGTGTTCAGGGACTGGAGAAAGTAAAAGGGACAAGGATGGGTTTACGTGCTGGAGAACGTTACAGCAATCGGGACGTGTGTAGGTACTGGAGAAATGCACAGGGATAGGGAGGGCAGTAGGTGCTGGAGAATGACACAGGGCTAAGGAGGCGTTTATGTGCTGGAGGATGGGAAGAATGTTACATACTGGATAGACTGAATGGCCTCCTGCTGTTAGTATGTAGCGGCTTGATAGTCTAATGTCCGCCTTCAGACCATCTTTAACACATTATTGACATCAAACGCCATAGTATCCCATGGATGATGACCATCTGTTCAACTGTATTTGATTGGAGGCCCCTCCCTTCTCATATACATAAACACACACAATAAAAACTACTCCAGGTATCATCTCAGTAGCAACTCAAACAGTTCGAACAACACTTCTCTGCATATTGACGGTACATTTTGTAAAATAAGGCAACATTCCAGCGCTCCACTTCGTCAAGTGATAATAGGCAACATTGGGTTGAATGTTGTCTTCTTAACCCATTGTCACTGGCAGATGGGAACACAATTGATTCCCTGTGTTCCCGAACAGCAGTCTGAATGCTCTGAATATTGTTTCAAGGTTACGAAAGAATTTAATAACATACTATTTAAAGCTTGGAGCAGCATTACACAGAGACAATGTGTCATGAATATCGTTGCCCGGCATTCTGGTCTGCAACAATTCCCCGAAGAAGTCATTTTATGCAGCTGGTGCGTTATTTTATCCCTGTCTCCTTGTATAAACTGAGTGGACCCGTTAGAAATCTGCAGTCATCTGACACTATTTCTGTAAGCAAGGAGGAAAGATGAAAACATTTCAAAGATTTATCTCCATCTCATTGCAACCCTCAACATTTCGGTCAGACCGAGTAAATGTTCCCTTTCATTGTGTTATGAAAAGCGGTATAAGGAAGGTGTTAACTGAAACTGCTTGTTTAGTAGACTATTATTAATGCAAGTCTCCACAGATTCTAATTAAGCCACTGGAGGCTTTATGTCTGTAAATGATAAATGAGCTCCGTTCGATGTCTAATCAAATATTATGAGAGGAAGCATCACCCACAGCACTAATAGGATTCAGCAACTCCAGAGAAACTTAGAGAAGAGATCAGAATCTGAGAACATTCAAATGGAATGATAAAAAAATGGATGATAATTTGAGAGTAATAGACTGGAATGTTACAGCAATGGACAGGAGTTTAGCCGGGAGAATTTGGTATCTTTCTACATACTATCATCGGTTGCCATTATCACGTCGGATAGAACTTGTACTATTCATTATTCAATACATTTACTATCCAATCCTGGCTATCGCTGGTATCCCTGGTAAGTCTCACTGTCCAAATATTGTTTTGATAAACCATGTGTGACTGTTTGATTGTAATTCTCATGTTTTCATTCTTTGTTACAATTATTGTTCCTGCTGAGACACTGAGTCCAGAAATTCTGCGCGAAAATATGCATAATTGAACTTGTTCAGTCATTCTCTCCATCTTTGCTTCAGTCAGTGCCCGTCGTAGGTCTCTCTGTGTTGACATACTCAGTTCCACCTGGGAAACACAATATATCATTTCACTGCCCTTGTTATTTAATGTTGAGAACTTATAGTTCACTATCCTGAGTTTTGGATGCAAGTTTCATTTCCTACCTCTGACTTTATCCCATCTCTGGACAATGAATGAGATTGAAACGGGCGATACACAACTGAAACAAAGAATAATGAACAAGACAGTCCTTCCATATTAAAATTGTTTCAATTACAAGATGTGTATCACTCGACTTCCTTCCTATTCATGTTTTTGTCTAGAAACTTTTTGAATGCTGATCTTTGGTTTCTTGCTTCCCCTACTTCCTCTGGCAGTGCATTCCAGGCATAGCATCTTATGTGTGAAAAACTTTGCACAAACATCTAACTTAATTGCCCCCGCATACCTGTATTTTGAACCCGTGTCCCCTAGTAAATGACCATGCCATACTGCGAAAAAGCCTCATATTTTCGAAACTATACATGCTATTCACAATTTTATAAACTTCCATCAGTTTCCCCTTTCAACCACTTGCATTCCAATGTAAGGAGATGCAGCCTTCCCAAACTTTAGTCAAATATATAATCCCCTCAACAAACAAACGTAAAAATATTTCTTGCGCCCTCTCCAAAACATTGATGTCCTTCTGGTGATGTGGTGATCAGAACTGTACATAACATTCCAATTGTGCATTTTAAAATTAATGTTTTAAAAAGCTACAGCATACTTGACTATTGCTATAATTCATGTCCCTTACGTTGTCGTCAACTATGCCAAATGCCTTTTTTTTTGCGGTTTAGCTATCTGCATTCCCACCCTCAGTGATCTGTGGACTTTCACTGCAGATCACCCGGCATTTGATTTTTTACTCTACAATTATCACCTGTACACATCCTAACAAAATGTATCACGTCATACTTTTCCAATTAAACCTTCATCTACCGTTTGTCTGCCCATGTCTTCAAACGCTGTATCCCCTGCTTTATCCGCTGACAATCCTGCTCACTTTTCACATTTCCACCAATTGTTCCATTGTCCAAAAATTAATCTCAACAACAATGTTTTTCTCCAAATTATTTTGTCGAAGATGAACAGCACAGGTTCCAGCACAGCCTATAACTGTGGTAATCCCTTTGACCATGAGTTGATTTCCTTCACCATGCCCTACCATTTCCTTATTTTATTTCCCGAAACATCCAGAACATACCTAACTGGCTCATCCAAACTGCTATTTAAAATTTCAGCAGTGAAATATAATCTGATTGATTCCAATAATCTGCAACTGACACTGCCAGCTTCAAACGGCTAAAAATAAGTTCTGATTCGATACTCCATCCGAACTGACACCAGAAATCCCCTCTATCGATCATTCCCGTGAAAACGGCTCTGCATTGTTATTAGATCCGGCAATACACTAATGTTAATGTTCTTAATGACATCGTCATTATCTGTCCATTCATCTCTCTCTTTTGAAAACCCCAACTCCTGCTAGTTCATCTTTTAACTAATTTCCTTCATGCACGTACTTTCTCAAACAATGATCCTCACATATACCCCGGTTCCCAACTTAGTCACACAGAGTAATTCGCTTTTTTTTCTCTCGATCTGTCACGCAGACACAGACACATGTGAGCACGCATACGCTCTCACACACACTCATACTGACACAAGCTGAAACGTACACACACAGACACGCACCTTGAACTGGTACAATGGAGATTTGGAGACATCAATTTCGTGGAGAAAGTTAGGACTGCAGATGCTGCTGCTGATCAGAGTCAAAGAGTGTGGAGCTGAGAAAGCAGAGCCGGTCAAGCAGCATCTGAGGGAACGGAAAATCGAAGTTTCAGGGACAAGACGTTCCTGATGAAGGCCTTATGCGTGAAATGCCGATTCTCTTGCTAATCAAAATACTGCCTGAGGAGTTGTGCTTTTCCAGCGCCACTCTTTTCGACATAAGTTTATAGGAGCCGCAGTTGGTTTCACTCACATCATAGGATGCAACTTTCCCCATGATATGCAGTTATGTACTGCTTGTAGAAACAATATGCAGGCTTTTTTAAAATTTTCGCCAGACCGGGCAGATAGTTCAGCTTTCTGAATAATAAACTAGCATAGTCCGTGAAACACTCCGTATTGGCCTGTCGTCTTGTACCTCTTTACTGTGTCTGGGTTGGTCCAGATTCAGATGTTGAGAGATCGAAAATCTTGCGATGCCTTTGTTCAATGTTCTCATTCTTGTGATTTGGACCATCTCAGGTCTGGATCCTTCAGTTAGTACAACTCCTCTTCTCGTTTTTCCCTATTTCTACCATATGTTCTCAGGAAAGTATGTATCCTTTTTATTTTTAATCCGAATCTTCCAGTCCCTCTGTACCTTTCCAGCCTTGGTATATTGCTCTTTAGATTATCAAATACTGGCCTTGTGAACCTCAGAAACAATAACATGTTATGTTTTGGGCTGTTGTTTACTCTCTGCTGTATCCCTTGTGATGCTGTATGTTGGATAAGGGGTTCATCAGGTTTGACTCACGTCTTTGAAACTTTGTCTGTGTCTGTGCACTCAGTGCCAATGTGTGCTGCTCTGAGCTGATCATGCGTTCAAGCTTATCGTGAATTACCGGACACAACAAAACATCTAACTTGCAGCTGAGGGGATTTGACTGACTCCTGTTATTGAACATTTAGTGGAGTTGCTGGAGATGGTTTTCTGGATGTTGTTCTGTGACATGCCTCAGACATTCAGGGAGACCTGAGGATTTCGTGCTCCAACTTTTGATGGAGCATGTGTAATGTAGTTCACCATCAAGGTCTGTAACATGAGCAACAAATGGAGTCGAGTCTGCAGGGAGTGGAAACTCTGAACACGCAGTGTCATAAAGCCATAGTGATGTGCAGCAGCGAAACAGCTACTTTGGTATAACTCATCGACTCGACATTACGCATCAATCTAGTCCCATTTGCCAGCATGTGGACCATATCAGTCGAAACACTTAATATTCATCTACTCATCGAGATGTCTTTTGAATATTGTACTTGTACCAGTTTCCTGCAATTCCTCTGGCAGCTCATGTTGTACACACACTATCCTCTGCCGGAAACATTTGATCTTACACTCTTTTCGCATCTTTCCCTTCTCACCTTAAACCTATGCCTTCTAGTTTTGTGCTCGCCCACTCTTGAAAAAGAACATTGACAATCAGGTGTATCCATGCCCCGCATGATTGTCTCAGCTTATTTCAGATTATTACTTAGCCTCCGATTATCCAAGGAAAGCAGCCCAACATATTCAGCCGGTCTGTATAGCACAAGTTCTCGAACACTGGGAACATGCTTGTCAAACTTTTTGGCACCATTTAATATTTCACGGCATTTTTCCAATAGTAGGGAGATCAGAAATAAATGCTGTAATCCAAAAGTGGTCTAACCAATGCCTTGCATGGCCACGATATGATTTCCCTGCTCCAAGACTCAGTGCAGTGACCAAAAAAGGGCAATCGTAAAGAACACCTTCTTCACTATCCTGTCTGCCTATGCAACTGATTTCAAGGATTTGAGAGTCTAATCTAATCTGGTTTCTGAACTTGTACTCCGAGGTCTCTTGGTTCGGCAAAACTCTCTTGATTCTGTACATAAATCCAGCCTTTATTTGTCCGACTAAAATACAGGAATTTACATTTATCAAAGTTAATCTGAATCTGGTACTCGTTGGCCCAACGACCATTTACTGAAGGCTTCATCGGACTCGGAGATACCGTTCATCTAAGCCCATTAAAGCATCAATTATGGTGTTGTTTGCAAACTCACGAACGATCGGCTTCCTATATTCCTTTCAGACTCATTCATATAAATCAATGGCATCCATTGCAAAATATATGCCATCACCACACTCTCTGACTCATACCTTCAATCCAATTTTGTATCCAAGTAGCTTCTTATCGCTATATTCCATGCAATCTTATTTTACTTAACAGTCTACCATGACGAATCCTGTTGAACGCCCTACTGAAATCTGGAAATGCAATAACCACAAATGTATGCAAGTGTGTGTGCGTGCGTGCGTGTGTTTTGGAGTGTGGGTGAGATAGGGAAGTAACCTGATGTATCCATCCCAGGATTTTTAAGAACACCTTCCCAATCTACGCTTAACCCAGGAGCAGTGTGTGAGGAAACCCTAATTTATCAAGGAGCTGTTCACAGAGCGGTGTCACCTCTTGCAACGCGACTTGCAGCTTCACATCAGGGGGAGGATGGTGCTAGAGTCACAGTTTCATTCAGCTTCGAATATCCGGAAATTGCCTGGCAGGTATGGGTAATATATCAATCATCTCGCACATTGCTTACATCAATGTCACCATTCGCTCTTACAGGATATATATTGCGGATTAGGGGAAGACAATGCGTTGTCTCTCTCAATAGGGAGCTACCCAGTGTATGCTTGTTTTCACAGTATAGCGGTACTCACGATCATATGGATGACCCTCGTGGTCCACATGTCATCGCGGAGAAGTAAAGGGACTGAAGGATCTCTCAGTGGTCATCAATGCTGTCTCACAGCACCAGGACCCCAGATTCGATTCCAGTCTTGGGCGACTATCTGTGTGAAGTTTGCACATGCTCCCCATGTCTGCATGGGTTTCCTCAGGGTGCGCAGGTTTGCTCCCACAGTCCAAAGATGTGCAGGTCAGATCAGTTGGCCATGCTAATTTGTCCATAGTGTTAGGTGCATCAGTCAGAGGGAAATGGGTCTATCTGGGTTACTTTTGGGGGCGGGGGGGTGGGGGGAGTGTCGGTGTGGATTTTTTTGGGATGAAGGACCTGTTTCTACGCTGTAGAGAACCTAAACTATTCTAATATAATCTAACAGAACCTAATGCTGCAATGTGCCTATGCATGGCACATCGTATTGATGAATACACACAGTCCTAAAAACCGCCAGAGCCACTTCATTTAGAAGCAGTCGGTCATTTCCAACAGCTTCATGTCTTCATGTGCAAGGAAAAAAATGGCCTTTCAGATTGACGTCATCTCTTTCATACAGGGCTGGAAACACCCTCCACCCCCCACCCCCGCTCATCACATGCCACTGAGATAAAAGGGACAACTGAGAACATGACGGAGCAGTCCATCAGATTTAACAAAACTTCCGAAGTCTGAACTGTTAAGAGTGAATCTTCCAGTTGACACTGTATCACGAATGCTGCCATCTCTCTCCCTTCCACTCACATACTGCCTCACATTCGCCCTGAAACTAAAACGAATTGGGATGTGTCATGTTATATTCTATCTTCCAAACTTTTACCCATTGTGTTTACCTCCAACTATTCATTTGGACACTCTGCACCTTCTCTGAATGATATAACTGTCTGCTTATCTTAACGTCATCGCCTAACATAATTACAGTGCATTTATGTGAAATGATTGATACGGATTCCAAATAGCTGAATACCCAGCAGTGCGTACTCTGTGACTCGACATGATATGTTCTGTCAAACTGATCAAGACTGATTTATTTCGAGTTTCTGATTGCCATTTGGTACCTATTCCTACCGCATTCTCATGTCCCACATTAAAGTTTCTTATTGAAATCAATGATTTGAATGAGGATGTACAAGGCATGATTCGTAAGCAGCTGATGAAACTCCAGTAGATGATACCATAGAATGTTCAGAAGGTTATCAGAAATAATAGCAGGATCTTGATCAGCTGGGGAAGTACGCCGAGTAATGCAAGATGGAGTTTCATGTAGATAAGTGTGAGGTGTTGTGTTTTGGCACCTCAAATAAAGATAGGAATTTTATAGTCAATGTTCGGACCTGAAGGAGTGTACCAGAATAGTGGGACCATGGAGTTCAGGTTCACAGTTCTCTTAAAGTGGAGTCACAGATCGGCAGTGAGAACGGCCTTTGGTACACTGGTCTTCATCGATCAGGGCACTGATTACAGAAGTTACACAATTATGTTAGAGCTAAAACAAAAGACATTAATGAGGCCGAACTCGGAGTATAAGTGTTCAGATTGGGCCACCTTCCTATCGAACGGATGTTATTAAACTGGAAAGAGTGCAGAAGAAATTTGCAATAATGTTGCCAGGACTCAACTCTCTCATTTGTAGAGAGAGTTTGGATAAACTCGAGCATTTTTCCATAGTTTGTTGGAGGCTGTGTGAGGTCCTCATAGAAGTGTATAAGGTCATGAGGGGCATGGATAGACTGAATTTTTCATAGCATTGGGAACCGAGGGTGAGCGGTATAGGTTTAAGGTTAGAGTGGAAAGAGCAAAATGGAAACTGAGGCGCAATTGTTTTGCAACGAGTGTGCTACGCATATGGAATGAACACAAATGCACGAGGTAAGATTTTATTTCACACACCTTTCTAGATTGCTGTCTGCTCTCTCGCATTCAGCTTCGCCCGGAGTCTCGTGGACCACTCTGACGCCTGTCTTTTAATTAGCCTTATTTGTGAACTTGAACTTGAACTTGGTATTGAGTCCAGAGTGTTGCAATGTCTCTTAGCAGAATATGAGGTGTTTCTTTTCCAAATGATGTGAGCTTCGCTAAAGCACTGGACTATGCCTGAGAATGATGATGGACCAGGAATAGGTGCGTGTGTGCAAATGTCAGACAACTGGAAGCTCCGGTTCACTTTTGTGGGCATACTTTAGACGCTCAATGAAGTAGCCACGCTGTCTGGTGCCCTGACTTGAGAACTGATCATCGGAGGAAAATGTCAGTTTTTTTTCCAGAACCAAGGGGTTAAAAGTAATCTATAATTGGGGAGAAATCCCAAAGAAAGAAAAGAACAGTTACTCTGAAAAAAGAGAGGAACAATCCATGGAGCGTTCTTTAACTGATGGTATTAGTCATTGACCAAAAGTCAGTAAATTGACCAAAAGACATGATTCTCAAGAAAGACATCACATTGCAGGGAGAAGGATACATTGTTTCGAAGTACATGCAAGCAGTTGAAGGTGTGAACTTTTTTGTCTGTTGTTACATTTCTTCTGGACAGATTGGTGACCACAACTTAGACCGAAAGACAAGAATTTCCAACCTCTGCTTGTCTGTACGGATCTGGTTGAATAGTTCAGAACCGTTCCGAACGATTTACACATTTCCTGTCAGGAAATGTAAAGAAATAACCTTTGTTTACTTGCAAGTGATCGAGTGTGTGACAGTGTCTTAGAAACTATATGTTCTTATGAATGTTCGTCTCTGTGTTTGGGAAAGGAGGGATTTTTGTATATACGTCACATCTCTAAAGTAATTCAGACATTGTGTTGTGTTCTTACAGCTTCAATAATTTCAATAGATCTCTAAATACAGTGAGCCATTTGAAATCGGACTCTGTTCGCAATAAAACTGACAACTTTACCTCCAGGTTGATGCATGATTTCTTTGTTTACCTCCTTACAGTTACCAGATTGACAATCTTCATCCTGCTTCATAAAGATTGTGGATTGTCTCCCTGTGTCAGTCGTTACCTGGGGGCCATGGCAGTAGCGGATCTACTGGTCATTATCCTCGATCTGATATTGAGACACATTCCCATTGTTTATTGGGAAGAGTTTACTTTCCTGTGGTACATCCACGTGTGTAATATCCACGCCGTCCTGCTTTATGCAGCAACTGACTGTTCTGTCTGGTTCACAGTCACTTTCACCTTTGATCGGTTTGTAGCCATTTGTTGTCAGAACCTAAAAAGTAAATATTGCAGTGAGAAAACGGCGGCTGTGGTTCTTGGAACAGTGACTGTGCTGAGCTGTTTAAAGAACATTTTCTGGTATTTCATGCTTTCAGGGCTGTATAATCTGGATAACATCCCCTGGTTTTGTCACATAACAAGCAGTGTTCAATCCTCTCGTGTCTGGACTGCAATCGAGTTCCTCCATCACGTCCTAAACCCGGCTCTTCCATTTCTACTGATTGTACTACTCAATATTTTCACCGTCAGACACATTGTAGTGACCAACAGAGCCCGCAAGAGACTCCGTGCTCACACAAATGGGGACGGTCAGTGTGACACAGAAATGCGAAATCGACAAAGATCCATAATTTTGCTATTTGTGATCTCGGGCAATTTCATCTTGTTATGGTCAATGCTGATGGTGTATTCTATATGGAACCGGATGTGGTATTTCGGGTATAGGTCTGTGTTTATCTATCCATTTGTGCAGGAATTAGGGTTCATGCTGCAGCTCCTCAGTTGCTGCACAAACACAGCGATATATGCTGTGACCCAGAAAAAGTTCAGAGAGCATTTTAAGCATGTGCTGAAGTATCCCTTTATCCAAGTTCATAAATCAATCCAATTCACTCATTAATCAATCAATTCAGGATTTTCATATTTCAATTCAATGTTTCAGCAGTTAAGCAGCTTGTCAATATGGTAATAGACTGAGGACAATACTGGCTTGTCCATCCTTATCCTCCGACAGGGGATTACAGGGGTATATCTCAGCGTTTCTCTCAACTCAGGAGCCAGCCAGACAAGGAGCTGCTCTCACCTGACTGTATAAATAACTTCAATTCGTAACTGATTAAAACGTTCATTAACAAGTGTCAAGCAGTAGAGGTTGTCTTTGCTTTGAAGAAGCTGAGCTGGAGATTCTCGCCCATGGACTTGTCATCCGAGAAGGGCATGGAACCAGATGGGATACAAGAGTTCTGTTTAAGTCATTATGTCCTTGCTTTCACCTCTGTGTTGAACACCCCGACCTGACCTCAGCAGAGTTCAACTTTCTCTCTGATCCTCTCCATTCATATCTTCCGCCCATTCTCACAATTACTCTCATTTGTACTCACTGCACTTCCTATTTTGTAATTGCTTTTCACTCTATCTCCCTCCCAATTCTCCTTCACTGTCTCTTCGCTTTGCTTTCCCTGTACCTCCTCCATTCTCTCTCTTTCAAATCCTGTCCACCTCGAACTCCCTCTTAGCTTCTGTTGCTGGAGAAACAGGATGCGTTTACCTTTGCAATCTGTTTGGGGAAGAAAACGGGATGTGCATATAGAGTGTGGGGTTTCGGCAAAATACAATTGCTCGTGGGCTCTGTGTGAGAACAATGGTTGTTACTAGGGCAAAGGGTGAGGGTCGGACAATATTCGTGTGAATGGAACACATTGTGTGCAACTACTGTTTGTTGCTGTGAAAACAGAATGGTTATGAGTTCACAGGCAGTTTCTACTGAGTTAGAGTGAAGATATTTTCAGAGGCGGTTGCTCGGGGAATAAAGCAGGGACATGCTCAAATTAGGGATGCGATTGTTATGGGAAAAGTAAATATGTGGAACAACTTGGCTTTCATAGGTGTTCACGGGAATGGTTTTAACAATGGACTGTTCCGAGGGAAAGTTATGTGTAAGAGGACAAAGCCTGTTGTTAATGCAACAGTGCAGTGTTGGTCCAGCAGCCAGTTATTAGGGAAAGAAAAGCAGGTGTAGGATCATGAACACTTGTCAGAGAAACAGCGTGGTGGTGGGGCTGACGGATGTTGTCTTTGGAAGAGTGTGGGATGGGACCACATTCCGTTGCCTGGGGAAAATAATTGGTGTTCGACCACTGTCCTTTGCTGGGGGGCGGAGTGGTTATGTGCACAAAGAACATTGTTCAGAGAAAGGGTTGGGGAAAGGTGGACAGAAGATTGCTGGGTGAATAGAATGAGGAATGGTTCACAGGCCTTTCTTCAGAGAACAGATTAGGTACAGATTCTCAGGCCATTGCTCGATTGTGAGAGCATAAACATTGTGAAAGGATACAAGAGGGAGCTAATGACGTTGGTTGTTCATGTGTGATCAAAGTAGCGGTGCAACAATTGTTAGTTGTTCGGTAATTGAAATGGCTATATTACCACAAGAGGAATAGAAAGGTGATGGATCCAGCAGTCTTTGCTAAGAGAGAAGATTAGATGCAGAATCACTGACTGGTGGTTCAAGAACAGGTTGTGGGTCGGTCCATAGTCCGTTGTTAGGGGATCAGAGTGAGTTTGAGAATGCAGTCTTTTCCTGGGGGAAACAGCGTGGAAACATTGCAGCAAGCCTTTGCTCAGGAAACAGAGAGCATGTTTGGCTGGAAACCATTGTTAGGCGAAACAGTAGTCATTTAAGCCTCCAGTTGTCCAGGGGAATATTGTAGTTCCGGGGTCACGCACTAATGCAATGAGAAAGGTGGGTCAGGTGGTTTCGAAGGCTTTGCTTTGGAATAGTGTGGGTGCATAGCTATAATCCTTTTAGAAGGAGGAAGTGTGTGTGGAATCAGAGCCGACTGTACAGGCCGTGGTGCTGCAGGCCTCTGCTTGGGAATAGCTTGCGAATAGGCCACAGTCTGTTGCTCGTTAAGCAGGATTGGAAGGGTCTGCAGGTCTATAGCCTGAGAACCGCGCCGGGTTGGACTACTGACCTTTCCTTGGGGAAAGTAAGGAAGTGGATCCATTGATCATTGATAAGGAACAGAATACAGACGGTACACTGGTCAATTCTGAGGGAACAGATTTTGTATGTGACTATTATGCTGCTGCGGGAACAGAGGGGTAGGGTTATGGACCGTTGCTATGGGACATTGTGTGTGGGACAACTGGCTGTTGCTATGGGAAGTGAGATGGGGTGGATTAGGAGGCCATTGATACCGGTGTAATTATGTGGTAGGCCAAAGGTCCATTCCCAGAGGATGAGAGGGGATAGAGTGACCAGGCATTGCTCGTAGAACAGAATAGGGTATGGGTGAAATAACTCCACAGAGATCATCATTCCCAGATAGTTGGTAAAAGAAAAGAACATGATTCAATGCTGCCCTTCGGTGAGAAATACTGCCATCCTCATCTGATATCCACACATGTACAGAAGGTCAAGGCGTTGTTCCTTCATTTTAGCCTTGATATGTTGCAGAGCATTGTTAGATATTTCGACGATGATCCTAGCTTTACATTCAGAAACATCAAGAAACTTTTATATCTATCCCAGTGCTTTGTATTATTGCCTCAGAACTTCAATTCTATCCAAACATTCAATAATGCAAAAATGTGCTTGTGTCATTATTCTGCCTTGCCATTGATTATTTGCTGTCCATCTACCATTCTCGTTTATCAACATTGAACTGACTTGGGCAAGAACTCCCAAGTCCACATTCTTTGTTGCCTTTCCCTGTTTTAAGATGAGTGAGACTAGGTTTATGGGGTTGATTCAAGGCACGTTGGAATGATGTACGTGAAGAGATTGCTCAGGTTAGGATTACTTTCACTGTTGTTCAGTGAGTCAGGGAGGATATCATAAAGTCTTATAAAGTTCTAACATGACTCGACAGGGCAGATGCATGGAGGCTGTTCCTAATGATGCATATGTCCAGATCCAGGGGTTATTGCCTGAGGATACTGGGTGGACCATTTAAGACCGAGATGAGGAGACATTTCGTCACTGTAAGAATGGTGGTCCTCTGGAATTCATTTTCACAAGATGCCAGAACAGTGTATGATTTCAAGAGGCGGTTAGATGTAGCACTTAGTGCAAATGGGCTGAAAGGTTATGGGGAGAAATGGAGGATCAGGCTATTGAGCTTGAAGATCAGCCACTGACGTGATGAATAACGGTGACAGTTGGAAAGGCCGTATGACCTCCTCCTGCTCCTATCTTCTATGTTCTTTTGATGTCAGTGTTGCACTATCATAAAATGGCTGCAGTGACCAAACATTAAATAGTTGACTGACATCTTCTAATTACTCGTGCTGGTTTGCAGATTGAAACGCACCTTACTTTTTGTACGTCTCTCAGCCTCCTACAGATAAATCTCAGCGAGATGTGAACCGGTTCTGGATTTTAGAATGAGAAGGGACAAAATAACCTCAATATTGAATATTTAAACTGGGTAAAGGACTGGGTGAAGGAACAGAGAAACCTTCAGTTTAGTTATGTAAATCTGACAGCAAACGTGACAGGCAAATGCGACAAACGGTGCTTTCATTCAGACATTCCAGCCTTGTAAAGATATCACTCTGAGATGGAGAAGCAGGATGTGTAGAACTCTGTTAGAAATAATGTGCAAGTTTCGATTGACGAAGATAAAAATTCCTGAATACGTTTGATATACTGCTCTGAGAGAATGAGACGTTTCTTTAGATCCTTCTTACTTCTCAATATTCAAGGAGACAGAACGACATACATGTATAAAACTTGACATTTCAGATCATCCACTGAATCATAGGTGTGGAACCTTGTTCATGATCTGTCTCAGAAGTTACCTCGTCTCTGCTTTGTTTTTTGCAGAAAACAGAATTTTAACAAAAGCCACATTTGTTTCAAATGTTCTGCATTTAAAAGGAAGCAAAGTTGCCAATAAACAAATGCCTGGATTTTTCGGTCCAAGTTAGGGACTGAACGTCACAGTGAGGGATGGAATGTGTCTGTGACCGAGCGGCTGTAACTGTGGATGTGAGTGAGACATTGAGGGATAGAGTATGACTGTAATGAACTGAGCTGGAGAGTGCGATATTCAGTGCTAAATGGAGGAAGTGACTGAGACTGAAGGAGTGAGTGATACTGTGAGAGTATGAGTGAGAATGACGGAGTTACTGTGAAATTGAGAGAGTGAGTCTGACAGGAGTGGAGGCAGAGTGATGGAGTGAGTAAGACTGTGTGGGATTCAGCATGGAATGTTGGAATCAGTGAGACTGTGTGAGTGAGTAAGGCTGTGAGTGAGTGCAACATTGAAGGAGCCAGTTTGACAGTGGGGGTGAGAGCAACAGTGGAGGAGAGACTGTGAAATTGAGCGAGTGCGTCTGCCATAGGAAAAACAGATTGACGGAGTGAGTAAGGCTGTGTGGGAGTCGGCATGGAATGTTGGAATAAGTGAGAAATGGAGTGAGTGAGGCTGTGAGTGAGTGCAACATTGAAGGAGACAGTTTGACAGTGGGGGTGGATGGCAACAGTGGAGGAGTGCGTGTGACAGTGTGGAAGCGGCGACACTGCGAGCGAATGGGAGTGGGAGCGACGGAATCAGGGTGTCAGCGAAAATGACATTATGAAAGAGAGGAAAGAGTGAAATTGTGAGGGAGCGAGAGAGACTGTGTGAGAGTGAGTGAGATAGTGAGGAAGTGACATTGACAGAGTCAGTTTGTCTGCGAGGGAGTCAGTGTGTCGGCGATGAAGTCCAGCGTGATGGTGAGAGAGTCAATGCATCTGTAATAATGTCTGTGTGCCTGTGAGATTGTCAGTGCTTTTCCGAGGATTCAGTGTGTCTGTGAAGGAAGCAGTCGGACTGTGAGGGAGTCAGTGTGATTGTGAGGAATTCAGTGCAGAAAATAGACGATAGACAATAGGTGCAGGAGGAGGCCATTCTGCCCTTCAAGCCTGCACCACCATTCATTAACATCATGTCTGATCGTTCTCAATCAATATCCTGTTCCTGCCTTATCTCCATTACACATGATGCCACAATCCTTGAAAACTCTACCCAACGCCTTCTTAAACGAACCCAGAGACTGGCCTCCGCTGCCTTCTGGGGCAGAACATTCCACACACTCATCACTCCTCATCTTTGTCCTAAATGGCCTCTGTCGGATTCAATTGCTTCCAAATGACTCCTTTGACAGATCCCAGATCCAAAACTCCAACTCGGCACCACCCTCTTACCCTTTCCCACCTGTCAAACTTCCTTCCACTCTCTACGCTCCATCCTCACTACCAACCTATCATGATAAGACCTCACCCCAATCCCACTAACACTGCCCCTTCCACCTTCCGCCCAACCCTATGCCTACTCTCATATTTATCTCTCAGTCCCTTCCCAACACGACAATACTCATGTCGGGATAAAGGCTGAAACGCTGTCTCTCCTGCTTCTCAGATATTTCCTGACTTGCTGTGCTTTTCCATTGATACGCTTTTCTACTTTTACAAATGGCAGCTTTATATGTTCAGGATACGTATTCGGTACAGATTACTCTGGATGCTATGAATACATCGCTTAGTCTAAAACATCAATCAGTCCCTCCCACAAAATTCCTTTTTACCTAAGTTTGGAAAGCTAATCCATCCTGCTTTCCGTCCAAATTTCCACGGAGCGAATGTAGATTTTCGGTTTCAGTTCCACAGTAACTTAACACAAGGATAGTAGACGTCCAAGTACTCGGAAGAAATTCAGGCATTCCAGCTCCGCTTAACTTAAATCAGTGATGGCGGATCTCAACCCAGCTCACTTTCAAACATTATTAATTAAACCCACGGATCTCTTCATTAAATTTGCTCAGAATCGTGGCATTTCTCACATGTTGAGATAAAACGTTAGAGAGCAATTCAGTGTGGAAATAGGCCCTTTGGCTCAAAGTAGTTCATGCTGACTGTGATAACCAGACAGCTAGTTCCATTTGCCCGCATTTGATCGATGTCCGCCGGAACCATTCCCATCCGTGTCCTTGTCCATTTTTGTAATAATGCTATTGTAGCTGCCTCAATCACTTTCACTGGCGGCCCATTCCATAAACGTTCGACACTTTACAAAAAAAATTACCTCGCTGGTCCTTCCTTAATATTTCGTCATTAACCTCACACCTATGCACTTCAGTTTTAAATTCCCCATCCCTGGAAAAAAGACTATCTGCATTCATCCTCATGCCTTTCATAATTGTAACCATCGCAATGAGTTCGCCCCTCATATTCCTACTTTCCAAGGAATAAGTCCTATCTTGGACAAACTTTCTCAACTACTCAGGCCGATCATTCCTGGAAATATCCTCATAAATATTCTGTTCCCACTTTACAGTTTAACTGTGCCGTTCATATAAGTGAGTAACCAAAATTGTGCACAATACAGTGAGTGAGGCTTTACGAATGCCTTGTACAGCTGTAACATGACGTCCCAAATATTATACTCAATGCCCTCACTGGTGAAGACCAGCCTGCTGAATGTCGTCTTCAGAACCCTGTCTACTTGTGACGCTGCTTTCAATGAACTATGTACCGGTACTCATAGGTCCCTTGTCCACAACAGTCCTCAGGACCTTACACATTGTACACATCGTACCTTGGTTTGACGTTCAAAGTGGGTGGCACGGTGGCACTGTTGCCTCACAGCGCTAGAGACCTGGGCTCATTTCCCGTCTCGGAAGACTGTCTGGGTGGAGTGTGCACATTTTTCCCGTGTCTGCGTAGGTTTACTCGGGGTGCTCCGGTTGCCTCCCACAGATGTGCAGGTTAGGTGAATTCGTCATGCTAAATTTCCCGTAGTGTTAGGTGAAGGGTTAAACATAGGGGAACGGGTCTGGGTTGGTTGCTCATCGGAGGATCGGTGTTGACTTGTAGTGCTGAAGGGCCTGTTTCCACACTGTAAGTAATCTAATCTATTAGAAATGCGACATTTCGCATTGCTGTGCATTAAATTGCGTTTGCCAATCCCTGGCTCACTTCCCCATCTGACAACAATCACTGCAATTTTTGATAACTTTCCTCGCAATAAATGATACCTTCATTTTCAAATCGTCCACAATCTTTCTAATATTGCCTTGTACTTTTACATCCTCATCACTAACGTAAATCAGAATAACACAGGTCACAGGACCGACTCTTGTGGTACACCCACTGACCATAGGTATCCAGTCCGAGAAACAATCTTCAAGCATCATCTTTTACTTCCTACCATCGAGCCAACGCCGAATCCCATTACCTATCTCTCACTAGATCCCATGTAACCTAACTTTCAGGACTGGCCTGCCGTACGGAAATTTGTCAAAGGTCTTACGAATGAGCGAGTGGGTAGCATCCACTGTCCGAACTTTATCTATCCTCTTGGTTACCTCTTTGGAAAACTCTGAAATATCTGTCACATCTGACTTCCCGAGCACAGATCCATGCTGACTATCCCGAATATACACTTGACTGTCGATACTTTGGTTGATCCTGTCACTCTATATCCTCTCAACAACTTGTGTACCATTGATGTAATGCTCAATGAGTTGTGGTTCCGTGGCTTGACATTGCTACCTTTCTTAAATAATAGAACAATAATAGCCAACCTCCAGTTTTCTGGAACTTCACCAGTGGCTTATGGTGAAGCAAAAATTCATGGAAGTGAATCCCCCAGATTCACAACGTTTTGAGACTTGTCTATTGCACTCCCCCCTCTACTCCCCACCCCTCCCCAACTCATCACCCCCACCCCCTCACAGCTCTGGTTTAAATCGATTCTTCCTTATTACTATCCCCCTCTGTTTTTGGTCACCCATTCACTGTCTCCCTCAGCAATTCTAACCTGCGGAGTGACAGTTCACTGAGCTTTCTATCCCGACCTCCTCACCATCGCAGTTGCTCCACAGAGAGTCCATCCGCAGCTTCAGAGCCGTCATGCGAAGAAACAAGTGCTGCACTTGGACACACGTCTTTCAAGTGTAAGAATCAGGAACGTTTCGACACGCTCCGAAACTCCCACATCAGGCAAGAGGCTCTTGCCCCTAGTCTGAGCTCCCATGCCATTGTATGCTTAGCTTCATACAAAGAAACTAAAACCAAACAATACACTTAAATGTATGATAAAAGATGAGAAAGAAATAAAAGCCTTATATTACAGAGTCTGTTTCTTCCATTTAGAGGAGGGGGGCGGGAGGGAGATACTACAAGAGAAGTGTGTCCGTTTTAGCCTCTGCCCAAATATAAATTAAATCCTTAAGTTCCCGGTAGCCCTCGCTTCACCTCACCATCTCACTTCGCCACTCTGGCAAAATGGAGACCCGACTCCCGTGATAAGTCTTTTTTTGTAAGCGAGAAAACGTACCCGTCCCGCACTCCTCGCTTCACTTCACCTTCTCTCCTCGATGCTCTGGCAAAATACAGCCACTAAAAACGCACACCAGTATCAGAGGGCGATTGAACAGAGTGAGGAATACAAAATTAGGGCTAAAATGAAAGTGTAGGCTTGAACTTTGAGAGACCCTCTTAGACGTTTCTTAACTGCGAGAAAGACTCTGTTTATTTTGTCTCTTTTAGGCTTTTTTATCTTCTGCCTAACAGAAGTGGCTTGCGGAGATTATTTCCGCAGTGGGAGTGGTATTTTATGTGATGGCTAATTTTCCATGACAGCAAACAATATTCATATTGTTTTCTTACGATCCAGGCACAGAAATTGGTACACCGAGCCATCGTTCGTTTGGTTAAAATGCATTCTATGATCAATTGCAAAAGTTAATAAGTGTGAAATGAAGTTTCAATTCCACTATCAACCGTGGTAAAGACAATTAGACATGAAGAAGTGTCGTCCATTTGGCCCATAAAAGCAGCTCTGCTCATTAGTAGGATCATGGTTTCAACCTATTGTTATGTCGTCTGCATTTTTGGCAACAGAACATTCATTTCCTTGCTCCACGTTATTAATGCTGTGCGTCTACGAACTTCTGAAGCTTTCCAGCCGCCTGAAATATGGTGGCCCTCAGATTAAACCAACACGAAACGTTAAACGTTCCTTCCGAGGTGTTAGTATTTACTTCAATGTTTACCTGTGAAGCAGAAACTGTTGCCATCCTGTCTGAAACTTTCTCAAGCTGCTGGGAATTGGGTCCCAAGTTTTGGCAACGTGAGTGATTTTCTCAGAGTCAGCAGGAAAGGACATCGTCAAATACTTTCCATAACTACAGAAAAATACTTAGTTCGACAATGCAGTGATTTTACTCAAACCTTCACACTTTTCACATAATACAGTTGAGTGTTCTTAGCACGAAAAATAATTGTTTTGGCAGAAACAGTTAGTCTTTGATTTGGTTTCAGTGAGTGAACTGTCTTGAGAATGAGCACAAAGTGTATTCAATCCTCAAAGTTCATCTGTGATCATTAACTACAGAACGGCCTCTCTTTTCTGATACACAGCCTCGGTGTTTCAATCATTCCAGCAGGACTCTCAGGACTTTCTCAGCAGAATGGTGAAAGCAGTGTTTTGGCTTCTTATCGTTCTCGTGCTTGTCGATTCAATCACTGCTGATGAAAGACTGATTCCAAGGTTTATATTCGGTCAGTATATGTGTCTGAAAAGTACTTGCAAAACCATCACCAGATGCATGATGAGGCCATTGATGTCTTCCAGTGCGTGGTTTTACGAAATTCAATCTTAAATACTTTGCGACTTCACTCATTTTAATTTCATATCAAAAAGCATTCGATCCTAAATTGCTGAATTGTGAATACGCCAGTAGCAAGCGGAGAACGCGGGAAGTCCGACTTTTCATCTTTGTTTTCCTGAGGCTAATGCAGATTCTGCCATTCTGCAGTGAATAAGCACCCTGTATGCAGAATGTGTTATTTTTCGTTTTAAGATAATCATTTGTAGAGACAGTTCAGAGAATGTTCACTGAGATTATCTTTGCCATGGAGGTATTGTCTCACGCAGAAATATTTCACAGGGTGGACATCTATTCACTTAAATATACAGCAATGGGAGATAATTTCATTGTAACATAAGTAATTATGTTGAGAGGGGTCTTGAGGGTAAATGCAGAGGGGATGTATCCACTCAAAAGATAGTCAAGGTTCAGATAGCATTGCCTCTGAATGAAGGAGCACCAATTTAAGACTGCGGTATAGGCGGCAATTTTCTCTCACAGGTTTCGAATTACTTACCATGGAGAGTTTTCCAGCAAGTTTACAATTAATGCTAAGAGGGATAGATTTTTGATCAGTCACAGAATGCCTGCCTTTGTGGCAAGGGAAGGTAATTGGATATGAGGTGTGTCGGATCACCCGTGACTTCTTGGAATGCATGAACAGACTGAAGGGACCGAGTGGCCTATTCCTGATCCTATTTGTTGTGGTCTTATAGATGAGAATGTCTCTCAGTGAGCAATGTGCCTATTCGTTCCAGTCAAGAGGAGCAGTCCACTCAGCTCCTCGAAGCAGTATATTGCTGATTGGGTTGCATCTCACTTGCAGCAGTTTGCACAATTACCGTCGGACAAACTTGATCGAGTTCTTCGTAGAAATGACAAAGAGGATTGATGAGTGCAGATCGGTAGGCATGATAGATATGGACTTCGGTAAGGCATTCGACAAGGTTACCCATGGGAGAAAAATTAGCAAACTTCGATCTCATGGAATTCATGGGATACAGAACTGTCTCAAAGAGAGATGACGGAATGAGATGGTGAAGGGCTGTTTTTCAAACTGGAGACCTGTGACAAGTGGAGTGCCACAATAATCGATGTTGGGTCATCTATTTTTCGTCATTTATATAAATGATTTGTATGTGGGCTAAGGAGTTATAGTTAGTATGTTTGCAGATGACACCAAAATTGGAGGTGTGGTGGACAGCGAAGAAGATTTCCTCGGATTATAACGGAATCTTGAACAGATAAGTCTTTTGGCTGAGGTGTGGCAGATGCTATTTAATTTATACAATTGGAATGTGCTCCATTTTGGGATCACAAATGTTAGCACGACTTATACACTCAATGATAAGGTCCTCGGGATTGCTGCTGAAAGAATATACCTTTAAATGCAGGTTTATAGGTTCTTGAAAGTAGTGTGAAAGGTAGATATTTTGTAAAGAAGGCGTTGGGTATGCTTTACTTTATTGGTCACAATATTGACAACAGGGATTGTAAGGTCATGTTGCACTGTACAGGACATTGGCTAGTTTTGGAATATTGCGTGTAATTCTGTTCTCCTTCCTACCAGAGGGAGGTTGTGAACTTTGAAAGCGTTCAAAACAAAATTCACAAGTACTTTGCCAGGGTTGGAGGTTTTATGGCTCGAAGGAGAGGTTGAATCGTTGCGGCTGTTTTTACCTTGAGAATCGCAGGCTGAGGCGTGACGTCATGGGAATTTAGAAAATCATGAGGTATCTTCACAGGGTAAATAGACTAGGTCTTTTCCATGGCGGGGGTTGGGGGAGGGGGCATAGGGTTTAGATGTTAGGGGAAAGATATAATAGAGAACTAAGTGGTAACTTTTTCATGCAGTGGGTGATGCATGCTTGGAAAGAGTTGCAAGATGAAGTGGTGGAGGCGCGTACAATTGCAACATTTGAAAGGTTTCTGGATGGGTTTCTGAATAGGATGGATTTGGAAGGATATGGGCTGGATGCCGGCAGTTGGGACTAGATTGGTATGGAACATCTGATCGGCATGGACGAATTAGAACGAAGTATCTGTTTCCACACTGTACATCTCTATGACTTTATGACTCGATACACATTCGAGAGGTCACTCTTGGAGCACTGTACACAGTTGTCTCCTTTCACCACTTGTTGACGACGAGCTGGAAGGCCAAACTACTGTCAGGCTCTGTACATACGTACGCACTTTGTCTAGGCTCTATATTAGAGTGGTGCTGGAAAAGCACAGCACTTCAGGCAGCATCCGAGGAGTGCAAAATCGACGTTTCGGGCAATAGTCCTTCATCAGAAATACAGACAAAAAACCATGAAGCGTGGAGAGATAAGTCACTTCGGGCTTTTGCCCGAAACGACGATTGTACTGCCCCTCGGATGCTGCCTGAGCTGCTGTGTTTTTCCAGCACCACTCTCATCTAGTCTCTGGTTTCCAGCATCTGCAGTAATTGTTTTTACCGCACTTCGCTTAACCCGACAACACAGGAATCAACTACAATCACTAAATCTTTAGTTAGATATCTCACCGAGAGAATATTTGAAATGGTTCCGTTGTTGGTATCAGCCTGGATGCTGGAGGGTCCTGAACGATGGCATGGACTATATCTTCCTTTCTGTTTTCACAGGATGTCAAGCAGGGAGCTGCAGGCGGAACTGATGCAATAACGGTGAGAAGACAGTTCCTTTCAGATGTTTCTGGATTTTCAAGTGCTGCGAGTTAAAAAAGAGCTTCAGAACGGGAACACCTCCGATTAAAAAAATGACTAAAACTCTGAAGGAGGCTCACTTTTGATTTCACGAATTCAGGCTATGCTCCGTTTATCAATATCACGATCCACTCGCCCTCTCCTTTCTGAAAGATGGGAATAAAACTCACTGCAGTGATCACCACCTCTTGACCATCTCTCATTTTGAACTTGGAACATTTTATCTCACTGTTGCCTGGGAGGGACGGGATATCCCCAAAAATACCGGGCCAAGCTGATATCTTGTAGGCCGCATGAAGACGTCCTCTGGGAATCATACCTTACGCCAATATCCTGATCACCTCCATCATCGTCCCTGGGTATAACCTCTCCCATTGGCAGCATATACCAACCAGAGGCAACTAAAAGTGAACATAGATGTGTGAATTTCAGCGGAGTGTGTTTGTCTCGGGATTGTCCCAAGCGTATTATATCCTCACTCACTAAGCTGACAAAGGTCAAGAAAGTGGAGGGTGAATTTGAGGGAGCAACTAAATGTTGAACTTGAATAATTAATCGCTGTGAGGTCCCGTCGACCAACGCTGTCTCACAGTTGGGGAAGCTGGGTCCGACCTGTGTTCCAAGCAAAATAACATGAACGAAAATGAACATATTTTATGTTATTGGTAAAGAATCACACAGCACTCGTTCGTCTGCCGACAGATTTATTTGGATGGACAAGCTTTCAGAGCACTGTTCTTTCAGCAGGTTGCTAGTGGGGCTGGATAAGAGGGCACAGCACTTCTCGCAAAATATCATAGTGTTGTACATCTGGTGCTATGCAATGACAAGAAAATGTTTTGATTGTTGTTAAGTCTTTAATCACTTCAAATGAGTTGCAGTTTCCGATTCATTAACATGTAAATCCGTTCAAGTCATTTTCCCGAGATAGCTGAAGCGTTTATAAAAAAAAAGGTGACGTTGGTGCTCAGACAATGAATGAAAGGTGTCATATTAGAGCCCAGCTTTATTGTAAACTGCATTGATACTGTTTCTGTGCAAAGTTGGACTTTCTGACATGTCACATTAATTAACTGCCGACAGATTGTGTGCTTTTTTCAAGGCTGCGCTCTGAAATCTTGCACTTCCAAATAAACCGAATTGACTATAATCTCGTGGAGTCAGCTTTTTAAGTTTGTCCACCTCAGTCCAACATCGATACCTGTACATTATATCAATAGTAGTATGATGCATTTTTAACTGAAGTGTAAATCTAAAAGAACTGCACTCAATGTTACTCGTGTTCTGCAACTTGAGTGTTCCACATATGATTTAACTAAGGAAGACAATGACTAAACATTTGTAGAAGAACTTATTCCTTGTGTCTGTCACTGACGGGCTGAGATCACCCAGCATCCAGGATGGGGAAGTATGAGGATTCTCATTCACTTTCCATTTTTGTAACCGAAGCCCACGACCAGGTGTGCATAGACTGTGGTTCAGATCTGATGGATATGGATTGCAGACCTCCTGCCATCGCACATTTTTAACTCACCTGCGTTCCGCATGTCGTATAGCTTAAATGCATTTCTGAATTAAGGAAAACCTCTTATTTTTCAATATGTCTGAAATGCTTTCCAACAATGTCCATTGAAATACAATTGATGCACGTTACAGATTGTAGAAAGTGTCACTACCATCAGGTGAATCTTTGAAGTTGAATTTAATTTTCGGCTTTTATGAATTCATTGATGTTAGCTGGGAGTCTCTGTCTGAGCCAACATTCATTTCCCAGACAAAGCTGCTTAAATAATATAGTGAAGAGTAGGTTTCGTGAATTAATGCCAATCTCATCCTGTGTTGCGCTTGACTCAAAGCCTCTCATTGAGGCCCATGTATACAGCTCTTCGCTTCATTGTCCGTTAAGTACATCGATGTCAAGAACATCGTTACGTAGCCCAAGGCTGACACTCAGCAGCAATTGGAATAAAGTACCCCAAAATTGACAGGACACGAGGAACTTGTCCAAACTGTTTTATTTCAAGGCCTATCATGAAGAAATTATAAGACAGAAGGAGAAAGCGAGAAAGATTGATAGAAAGAGATCGAGAGAGAGAAATGCACAATGGTCAGGCGACCGTGTAATATTGACAAAGAAAAACAGCGAATCGATTCATCTGCAGTACTCTGGTATGTTCTGGAGCCGGCAAGTGAAATAGAAGATGCTGTTCGCATTATCTTTGCCACTATTTCTGTCACAAAGCTCTTTCTGCATATCTCCCGTTCAATTCTTCCAACTCACTCCCTAGTTTGGCAGTACAGCAGTACACAATCGATGCACCAAAAGGCTTCTTCTAAACGGGATGTTTCATTGATTCCATGATTGCATATTGTCCTTTCATCCTTTATTCCATTTATTTCTATCTCAGTCTTGCTCTCAATGTAGTCTCTGTCTCCGTCTCACTTCCTATAATCATATCCCTCTTTCTCTCCTCCTTTCTGTCTCTGTTTCAACAGTGTATGTGTACTTCTGCCTTACTGTATTTTGTCCTTTTATTTCTGATTTCCCAATCGCTGCCTTTCACCTTCTCCACCTACCAGTCAGACCATACTCATCTTTGTGTCGTTTTCTATTCTCTACTTAATTCTGCACTTTCGCACCGTTATCAATCAATCCTTGTCTCCCCCTCTCCTTGTGCATATTGCCTGATGCCACCTCGTTTCGTGGCTCTCATGCTCTGCTTGATTCTTATGCGCAGACTTTAAAACAAGACATATTTAACGTTGACTTGTTAAATAATTGCCTGTGAAGTTATTCATTTTCTCAACAATCGCCATCAGGTGTAAAAACCTTTCGCTGAGTTGAAGTTAATGATCTGTGATGGAATATGATCTAATAGCTCATCGTCTACCTGTGGGAGCAATAATTGAATAACCCATGAACATCAGATTAGTTCGTGCAATAATAAGTGTTTTTTTTCTGAGTAGATTACATAGGAACAGAACCATCACTCAGTCATCATTTCTAAGTTTTGGTGTTGTACTGTGATGAACAAAGTAAAGAATCAGACAACATCAGATTATAGTTCAGAACGTTTATTTGGAGGCACAAGGTTTCGAAGTGCTGCGTCTTCTTCAGATGTTTGCGGATCAGAATAATAGGACACAGAACTTATAACAACAGGATTTCAGTGCTGCGGAATATAACATTAAACAAATTTCTGTTAATTTTTTCGGTTTTTTTTAGAATGGTCTTCCTTGATCCGGTTCCTTCATATCTAAATCCCAGAACTTGTTTTAAAGTTAAATTCGCAAGATAGTTTTTAACAATAGGTTTCTGTCTCAGCTCAGATAATGCTTTGTATGTGAGAAGTAAAATTCTGTGCGTGTTCCAATGTTAGGTTAGACCGACATTATATTTTTAAAAAAGCTTACTTTCAAAATGTTACATGGATTTCTGCAGTTCTTGAGCAAAATATAATTTAATGCTGCAAATGCAAATTCACCCCACAAATCTATGTATGTGAGTTCATAGAACATAGAACATAGAACAATACAGTACACAACAGGCCCTTCGGCCCACGATGTTGTGCCGAACATCTATCCTAGATTAAGCACCCATCCATGTACCTATCCAATTGCCGCTTAAAGGTCGCCAATGATTCTGACTCTACCACTCCCACGGGCAGCGCATTCCATGCCCCCACCACTCTCTGGCTAAAGAACCCACCCCTGACACCTCCCATATACCTTCCACCCTTCACCTTAAATTTATGTTCGGGGGTAGCCAGTGGGCGTATGTATATTGGAGTGTGTGAGGGGCGTGTGGTTGTCTATGAAAGAGCGAGCTGATGTCTGTGTGAGTAATGGTTGTAGGTCTGTGAGAGTGTGCATGTGTGTGCCTGTGTGTGCAGGCGTGAGAGTATGAAATGAGCGTGAGGGAGGTTAGGCCGTGAATATGTGAGTCTGTAGGAATGTGCGTTTGATGGACCATAACCTGATGTTGCATAATTTTTAACCTTGTCCTTCCCAGTTCAAACCGACACCTGCAAACCAAATATTGTGTCCATTATGGTCACGGGTGGACAAATTTCTGGTGACGGGATGTGATTAACTGAGGATAAATTCAGTATTTATAATCCTATTCAGTTCCAGCATCCCCACCCCCAGTCTTTTTCATTATTGATTGTCTTCACTGCAGCTTCCATTCTCAGCTGAAGTTTAGCCCATTGTTCTGGACATCACACTCTGGGCTGCAGATGAACATTTTAGAGCGACAGAAAGTGCCGAAGAGATTTGCAAATGCTTTCATGATTAAAAAGAACAGCCTCAGTTCTGTGCATTGGAGAATGTGAGACTTTTTTCTATGGACAAGGGACGGGTAAAGGACGGGGTGTAGAGGTGAGGTGATGATGGTTGTTTGATTTGACAGGGGAGTGACAAATTCATGAGGAACGTGGACCAAGGCGTACTGCATAATTATCTTCCTGTTTGCAAATGAACAGAGAACCGGGAAAATGTGGTCAGGCACAGAATAAAAGGTAGTTGCAAAAAAACACAAATGAATGGAGAAAACAATCTACCTTGCAAACCACGGAATTTTGATCAGGAATGCACGGGTCCTGAGTATAGCGAAGGTACGCTCCATTGGGGAGTTCAAAAGAGATATTGGAAGAAGATTTGCGAAGAATGGATAGGTCTTGTGCTAGAGAACTGCAAGGACACTGTCATTCACACATGCTATGCTTTCAAAGAGCCAGTGCAGAAACGTTGGACCGAGCGCCCTGCTGCTGTATCTTCACTACTAAAGATAAGACAAAGAACAATAGAGCACATGACCAAGCCCTACAGTTTGCAAATATTTGCTGTTAAACTTTGCCTTGCCAGACTAGAAGTTCCCACACTTATGTGATACGTATTCCTCTATTTCTTTCCTATTCGTGAATTTGCCCAAGTATTTCAATTGTGTTGGATTGCATTACCTCCTTCGATGGTGCTGTAATGTGATAGGTTAAGTGTGATGGAGGGAATCAGTATGACGAACGATGATTAGTTGAGAAAGATAAAGCAAGCCAGAATGATTGCTTATGCTAATGTTCTCCGATAAGCACGGGAAGAACAATTGTATCAGTTGCCGGAGAACAAAGAGCATGCGGGTGCCAGGAAAACATTTTGCTGGCTCCCACAGATTTGGCTTTGCAAGATGAAATTTTAATTTCGTGAAGTATTTTCCGAGTCTCCTGAAAATGTTTCATATAACACTGAGTGATTCTTCCATAAAAAATTCGCAACCCACATCGGAGTGGGGAAAAAAAAATTCCCCTGAAAATAGGCTGCTGCTGCAGGGCATTTCCCAGTTCAACCGGGAGCTCTCCTGAGTTAGCCTGAAAAAAGAAGAGTTGGCTTTTGTTGTTAATTTGGACTATATTCTGTCGAATAAGGGAGTTTTATCGAGAACGAAGAATCATAAAGAAAGCCGCTGCTGGGTTTCTCCGAACCAAAGAACAAGAGAGAAGATGCTCAATTAAATTTTGAGGTGACGCTGAGGATTGTACAGTACACTACGCAGGGGGAGGAGTAGTATAGATTAAAGTGATTAATTCAAAACTCCACGTGTTTTTTTTTTATTTTTTGTGGTACACTCCTCTCTGTAAGATATAGAAGCTCAGACATTGCGCATTTTAAGAGAGCAAAATGACTTTGAAGCATATATAAGTTATATCAGGAATGCAGTGCAGAGACAGGGAGAGACTTATTGGGGAGCTGAGCAGAGGAGGCAGCGACACAGGCAGTGTGATGTGAGGAACTACAAGTTAGGTTGGAATTGGTATCTGTTGGGGAATCACAATGTCGCAATTCTACGAAGGGACAGAAGTTCCCCCTGTGTAAGATGCTGTCATTGTTTATAAAAGTAGGTTGGCAGGAATACAGCCGCTCTACATTCCTTGGGAAACCCAGGATCTCGAAAGGGTAAGAAATGTTTTGTACAGTTTACGTGATGGAGCAGGAACATGGACTAGAGCTTTTGAATACGTAACCACAGGGCAGCTGTTGGCGGTGGGAAAATTGAAGGTACTGCTAATAAAGGTAGTTGGGCTCCCACAATTAAGAGTGATCATGGATTGACCTGAAGAATGTTGTGGGCAATCCTATGATTGGTCCTACTGGGTTTGATAGAGTAAGACAAAGGGTCTGGCAGGCCCTTAGACTGTTATCCATCCAAGGTTGTTCCCAAAGCCTTGAGTGGAGGCCTTTTGGGAGACACTGAATACCCTGCAGCCTACTGGAAAACCAGTTGAAAAAGTGGAGGTTTCATACAGAACACATAATGGAAGGTCGTCACCTATTAACTGCAATGTTCTGAACTGCTACTGCCGAGACAATGCACGGCAAATCAAATCTAAGTGAAAGAAGGTAGTGGGCCTAACTTCTATAACCCGCCAGGAATATAGAGATCATGCAGTCATTTTTTTTCGAAAGATTCTGTGAAGACAAAAATAGGCTGGTGAACAGCAGGAGGAAGTGCGATGAAAGTTGACGTTGATACAACTTGAGGATCTTAATAAAAAAGAAATAAACGTGAGATCTTCTTGCTTTTGACATCTGGGTTTGTCGACGCTAACACAATGATCACCATGCCGGTACAGGGAGAATACTCTCAGGCCACCTAGCAAGGGCCATTGAATCCCGTGCTGGAAACAAACATTTTGGAGGGGCATTTGCACAAGTATAAGGCAGGAAAATGATGTATATGCTGAAATAATGATTGCTTCTTGTTAGAAACAATGCAGGATCAGTATTACACTTTGAGGGCAGTATAGGAACAGAGGGACCTTGTGTTTAATGGACATGATTCCCAATAAATGGCGCTGCAATTTCGAAGAGTTGATAAAACAGATGAAAAAAAAATCACTGCATTCGTTTCTCCTACTGCATGGAATTTTATTTTGTTTCCATCAGAAAAACATGGTTATGAACTCCACCCTTATTTGTCTCCACAGATGAATGAGAAAAAAGCGCCAACTATTTAACTCAAGTAGTTCAAAGTAATAGTAAAGGCTGCTGATTACATGGTCACGGTGTCCTATCTGTTCTACTCATCCAATAATGCAGTGAGGCAGGAACTCCGAATCAGAATTCAAAGGTTGATTCCCACCTCAGCCAGCGATGGTAACTGACGTGTGTCAGGACATCCACATACAGCTTGTCTGAAGACTGTAACAAGCCTGCATCATTTCCCTGTTCACAATGGGTACAGTCAGTCGTCTGGTAATTTAGCATGTTGAAGGTGGAGGCAATGGCTATCGTATCTGTGAGATGATTAATCATTGAATCGTCTGTGAGTTCATGCACTTCCAACTCTCATGCCAATGTGCCTCACATTTTGGCTGGTCAGTGCTTAGTGGACAGTGGCAATAACATTGATTTTGATACTTAAGTCACTGATGGTCTCAGAACGCCTCACTGATCATAGGCTCGACTACCTGTGGGTTATGAATGGAGATGTGGTACATTTAAAAGTGAAAGGAGAGCACGCGGAATGCTGGAAATTCCCAAGATGGTCTGGCAACCTCCCAAGTGCAAGACAAATATTGATCACGTTTCGAGATTAAATTCTGAAGAAATTCTAATGGAAGTCAGATTGGCCTGTACATGCATGCTGTTTTGATCTCTCTCTATGTCTCTCCATGGATTATGCCACACCTGTTCAGTTTCTTCATTGCCGTTTGCTTCGATTTCCAAAGTAAGCACAAAACTATTTAGAAGTTGTCTATTGAGATATGCAAAAAATAGTCGATAATGGAGGTGTTGGAGAACGAATGAGGCCATTCTGAGTCCTCAACTGCTCCTGCTATTCCACAAGTGCTTGCCTATGATAGCTGGTTTTATTGCATCACGGTTTGATATCCCTTCAGTTCATCACACCCTCTGTATCTCCGCAATCGCTCGCTGCCTGAAAACAGTTTCCGGCATATATGCTCCTCAGGTATTCCCTGAACATGACGAGAACTACCCGGAGCCACTGTGCTTTCAGCAGTCAAATTAAATGCTGAATTCTTCCCATCCTCATTCCTGTTGTACTGTATGGGTAATGCTTTGTCAAGTCTCGATGCACTAGTCTCCAATATCTTTAGATTTATCATTGGCAAGTCAATATTTTTACTATATGTCATATGTGAACTATAGCAGAACGTTTCAATTTCTTCCCATATGACCGGAAGAGGCAGAGGGGGAAGTATACCAGAGAGTCGATTGTGTCTTTCCCGCTATTGAAACAGATCGTGGCTGATCTGATCATCCTTCACTCCACTTCCTTTTCTTTTCCCAAGAGACTTACTCCCCTTATTAATTCCACACGCATTTTCATGAATGAACCACATAGTCGTCTGTGGTAATGAACACCATATTAACCTGTGACAGAAGTTGTTCCTTAAGATCTCTCTTAAAGGGTTGACTTCCTTACCCAAAAAGGACACACTCCAACAAAGTGTCACCTCAAAGGAAGTGCTGGCTTCGCCAATGATTGTACGATGTTAAGCACCCATCCCTGACTCCTCAGTTACCTAAGAGTCCTTATTCCTCACAAGAAGATCGAGCGAGTACACAAGCTTGAGCTGACAGGTGGCAAGTGACTATTGCCCTGCACTCGTGCCACGAAATACGCTCCTGCAATAAGAGTGAAAGTGAGGACTGCAGATGCTGGAGATCAGTGTCAAGTAGTGTGCAGCTCAAAATATTAGCATGTCAGGCCCCAAAAGAAGAACAGAAATTTCGACATTTCAGGTAAAAACCCTTCATCAGGAATATCACATTTCTGATGAAGGGCTTATCGCTGAACATCGACTGTCCTACTCACCTGATGCTGCTTGACCTGCTGTTATTTTCCAGTGCCACACTTCTGACCTCAAATCAGAGATAATGTAATCACTGCTCCTTGATATTCAATGTTGGCCTTTCGACAGTATTTCTTAATTTTGCTCTTTTAAGGCTTTCATGTTGACTTTTAATTATATTTCCTTACCGTTCTACATAATACATAGGATTTGGCATTGGACACCTCTGCATCTAAGATTGCGTCGGGAATGTGGACAACACACACTTTTAACTTTGCTTCTCTCTCTCTGTGCTTGAGCACACTTGACAAATATTCCAATTCTCATTCTAATTCTAAATCGAGTACATTCTAATTCTAGATTCCACCAACTGCATTCTGGGGAAGTGAGCACATATGACTCACATTCCTCTGAGAGAAGCAATTATTTCTCATCTCAGCTTTCAAAATATCTCTTTTTACTATGTATCCCAGTTTTCGTGGTCGAAACTATCCCACAAAAACAGAATAATTTGCTCAATGTCAACCTTATCAATTGCCTTTCTCCTAAACGTGCCTCAATCAGATAAACACTCACCCTCCTGAACTCCATCATGAGGTTCCAGTTCAAGCTAAAGTTACTTGCACTCCTTTTTTTACAGCTTTATCATGTGCGGAAGCAACTTGATGAACGTCCGCTGAACTGCTTCCAGTGCCACCAAATCTTTCCTCAAGAACTTTAACCAAAACTGAACAAAATACTCCAACTGTGGTCTCACGAAATCTGTTTAATTGTAATAACAATTTGCCTTCGTATAATTCAGTCCATTTGCAGTAAATTCAGGATTCAATTTTCCTTTCTCCTTACATCCTGCATTATGGTTCAGGAGGATGGCAATTAAAGGACCTCAGGTATCTCCTAGGAATTTCCAACTGAACGAGATTAAAGTGGAATGAGTCTGTAGATGAATTGGAAATCATTAACTTTTATATGTCACCGAGCGGCATCAGGAAGGTGTGAAATAAGAAGTGACTAAGGAGAGACCCTTTGTGGGCGCGGTGTGCAGGTGTTTTATATTTTGAGTGAATCATTAAAGAAGATGTTGAACTGAATAATCACAATTTCAGAAAAGTTTCAAACATGAGAGTGACACGTTTAGTTTGGAGGGATTTTCACCATCACACAAGCATGGTGGTAAGACACATAGCAGCCAATATCTGATAAAGAGTCAGGACAGACCTTCGATACTGAATGAAGGGTCCTGCATAAGGTCATCCTGATAACGGGGTCTCCTTTGCTCCTCAGAGCTGCCTGACCTGCTGTGCTTTATTCCAGCCCCACATTTTACCGACTTAGATACAGAATGGCCGACACAGCTTCAATTAGCGATTTTGTAGTTTGTTAATTGGATATGGCACGACCTTAAAAGCACAGAGATTCAGTCACTACTCCATTGTCATCACTGATGGACTGTAACAGCACTGGAAAACCAACGAGGGAGGCCGTGTGTTCCTAAATCTCTGCTTTGATCTCCTCAGCATCTTCGTGGCTGCAATTGCTATTAAAACTGCCCGCATATGAACAACAAGAGAGTTCTGACATCAACACATTTACATGCATGGTCGGGGCTCGCTCCGCCTTGGTCCTGTCAAATTGACAGCAAAACCGAATGGACGGACACTTTTGCTAAACATTCACCTCTGAAGAGGAACAGACTTACTGATAGTCTCCGTCCTGTCTGCCACTCTTCAGTGAGCTGCAGGGACTGAGCTGTCCTTGGACATTGACCAACAGCTCACTCTCTTTTGTTGGGTACTGTGGTCAAACACTTTTATATTCAACTTCAAAATCTCTTCAGATTACTTCTTCAATCAGGGTAGTGTATATTGTGAAGCAGGTGTACATTGAACAGACGAAAACACACCCATAAAAAGATAAAAACACCGACTCGGTCGAAAGCTGCTTCAGTTCTTTCTACTGCCATAATTAGTGTACCATATGTCCGCCAGCATCACAACACAGTATTCGTTGTGGCCAATGGGGCTCAATGTAGAGAAATTCAATGCATTTTACTTTGGTAAGCCAAACAAGGAAAGAACTTACACTGTTAATGGGACGTCTGGGGAATGCTGCCGAACAGAGATATCCAGTATTCAGTGACATGGTTACTTGAAAGTGGTTTCGCAGGTATACAGGGTGGTGAAGAAAATGCTTAAACGTGTTCACTTTAACAAATAGGAGATGGAACCAATCCCTTTACTCTGAGAATGAATACTATGTGCGGATTGGCACGGACTCCTTAAAAAGTGCATCGTGTCTGCTAATGGCGACTCTGAGGAGTTCTAAGAGAAAATTCGAAGAGCAATGTATATTCTCCTGGGTTTTCTGGTTCTGGCCGAGCTGATTCCTGTTTTAGAAGGAATATTTACTAGGCTTTTTTTAAGGGTGGATGCTTACCTGAATAGGATCATGGAAGAGCAGAAGAAGGCCATTCGTAATTCAAGATACTATTCTCTCCCGTTTAAAAGACTCGAGTATGGAATTGATGGGCTGATTAGTGACAAATGGGTTTCTGCCAAATAAGTACGAGTACATGCACTTGGGTAGGCCCAACAAGGCAAGAGCTGAAAATGTGTTACTGGAAAAGCGCAGCAGGTCAGGCAGCATCTAAGGAACAGGAGAATCGACGTTTCGGGCATGCGTTCTTCTTCAGGAATGAGGAGAGTTTGCCAAACAGGCTAAAATAAATCGTAGGGAGGAGGGACTTGGGGGAGGGGCGTTAGAAATGCGATAGGTGGAAGGAGGTTAAGGTGAGGGAGATAGGCCGCAGTGGGGGTGGGGGCGGAGAGGTCAGGAAGGAGATTGCAGGTTAGGAAGGTGGTGCTGAGTTCAAGGGTTGGGACTGAGACAAGGTGGGGGAGGGGAAATGAGGAAACTGGAGAAATCTGAGTTCATCCCTTGTGTTTGGAGGGTTCCTATGCGGAAAATGAGGCGGTCTTCCTCCAGCGGTTGTGTTACTATGGTTTGGCGATGGAGGATTCCAAGGACCTGCACGTCCGTGGTGCAGTGGGAGGGAGAGTTGAAGTGTTGAGCCACGGAGTGGTTGGGTTGGTTGGTCCGGGTATCCCAGAGGTGTTCACTGAAACGTTCTGCAAGGAGACTGCCTGTCTCCCCAATATAGAAGAGGTAACATCGGGTGCAACAGATGCAATAAATGTTGTGTGTGGAGGTGCAGGTGAATTTCTGGCGGATATGGAAGGATCCTTTGGGGCCTTGGAGGGAAGTAAGGGGGGCAAGTGTGGGCGCAAGTTTTGCATTTCTTGCGGTTGTAGGGGAAGGTGCTGGGAGGTGAGGTTGGCTTAGTGGGGGCTGTGGACCTGACAAGGGAGTCACAGAGGGAGTGGTCTTTTCGAAACGTTGATAGGGGTAGAAGAGAGAGTTCAATGTAGCTAAGTGTGAAGTGATTCACTTTGGTCAGTAACAAGAAAATGGAGTACTAGGCTAATGGTCGGATACTTGGTAGTGTGGATGAGCAGAGCAATCTTGGTGTCCATATTCACAGATCTCTGAAAGTTGCCACCTAGGTAAATAGTGCTATTTACATAGGCATATGGCGTACTTGCTTTTATTGGTAGAGGAATTGAGTTCCGTAGTCCTGAGGTCATGTTGCAGTTGTATAAGACTCTGGTGCGGCCGCATCTGGAGTATTGTGTGCAGTTTTTGTTACCATGCTGGAGGAAGGATGTAGAGGCACTGGAACGAGTGCAAAGAAGGTTTACCAGGATGTTGCCTGGCATGGTAGGAAGATCATATGAGCAAAGGCTGAGGCACTTGGGGCTGTTTTCATTGGAGAAAAGAAGGTTTTGGGGTGACTTGATAGAGGTGTACAAGATGATTATGTGTTTAGATAGGGTTGACCATGAGAACCTTTTTCCACGTATGGAGTCAGATATTACGAGGGGGCATAGCTTTAAATTAAGGGGTGGTAGGTATAGGACTGATGTTTGGGGTAGATTCTTTACTCAGCGAGTCGTGAGTTCATGGAATGCCCTGCCAGTAACAGTGGTGGACTCTCCGACTTTATGGGCATTTAAACTGACATTGGATAGGCATATGGAGGATAGTGGTTAGAGTAGGTTAGGTGGGCTTGGATTGGCGCAACATCGAGGGCCGAAGGGCCTGTACTGCTCTGTATTTTTCTATGTTCTTTGTTCTATATCCCTGGTGGTCAGGTCCGTTTGGAGGTTGCGGGAATGGCAATGGATGATATGATGTATGTGGAGGTTGGTGGGATGGTAAGTGAGGACCAGAGGGGTTCTGTCCTTGTGGCGATTGGAGGGACGGGGCTCAAGTGTGGAGGAACAGGAAGTGGAGGAGATGCGGTGCAGAGCATCGTCGATCATGCTGTGGGGAAATTGCGGCTTTGAAGAAGGAGGCCAACTGTGTTGTTCGGTATTGGATCTGGACCTTCTGGGAGCAGATGCTGTGGAGACGAAGGAATTTGGAATATGGGTTGGCGTTTTTACAGGGGGAAGTGTGGGAGGAGGTATAGTCTAGGTAGCTGTGGGATACAGACATTTATTATAAACCGACCGAGTCCCACAGCTACCGAGACTACAGTTCTGGAATGCTCATCGTATGAGATATGAAGTTTTATTGGAGAAGATGCAGTGGTTCTGGAGATTGGCCAGGATATTGCCTTGTGCTCGAGTGTTGAAGAGCGTTTCAACAGATTCAGCTTGTTTCCTTTTCAAATCAGCATTGCCCTTCTTAGAGAAGACGATGCTTCACTCCCGAAACTGACTGTGGCAGGTCGGTTAGATCAGCTTTGAAAAGTTGACATGCTGAATTTTTCGTTTTGTGTTCTTCCCTGGATGAGCATGTAGTCGAGAAAATAAGGATTTAACACTGAGTTCTATGACTCACTGGTTTGAACACAGCCGGAGGTTTGATGTAGAAATTTGGTAGCAAACTACAGGGAGAGCATCATTGGTCGAGAGAGAGTACACAAGTGATCCATATGAATGGAACTTGAATCCGAACGGGTAACTCTAAAAACTCAGAAACGTCTACTAGCTCTCCTCTCACTCTCACTCAATCATTCTTCATATTTCCACTTCGCTCTCCTTCCTCCCCCCTCCATCTCACACTCTAATCGACCACTTAACTTCTTGCTGTCCCAGTCTCATCGACATGCTCCTCCATCATGATTTCAAACACAGAGCAGTACCGCAAAAGAACAGGCCGTTGAGCTCATCGTGTCTGTGCAGACATACAATGTGTTTCTGAAATGATCCCATTCGTCTGAACATGGTCAGAAAGCTTTTATTTTCTGTGTACTCATGTTTTTTCCCAACATTACATTGAAAATTTGCTGTCGTATCTGTTTTAACGCTTCCTCACAAGCTGGCAGCGTGTTACAGGCACTTGCCATACTTTGCATAAAAAATAATGTTGCCTCTCATATCTACGTTAAAGGTTGTCCTTCTCATCTTAAACATGGTTTCTGATATTTCAACCTCTTGAAGATGGTCGTGCAATTCACTCTGTACATGCCACTTATAACTTTATCGACTTCCTTGAATGCACGACTTAACCTCTAAATCTCCCGTGAAGAAAAATATTGAACTTCTCCTCATGGCAAATCCATTCTGACCCAGGCAGCATCCTAATAAATCTTTTGCACGACATCTCCAAAGGCCTCCTGTACTGCGGAAAACGGAAGAGCACACAATGCTGCAAATGTCACAGAACAATATTTTTCACAAGCTGCCGAAAAACTTGCAAACTTTTATAGTCAATTTCCTGACTAATGAAGACTACTACTCCACACGTCTTCTTTACCACGTAATCTCTTTTTTTGCCACTTTCAGGCAGCAATGGATTTGCATCCCAATATTTGTCTGCGTATCAATGCTCCTCAGGGTCCTGCCAGTTACTGCATGAACTCCTCTTGCATCGACCTGCCAAAGTCAATAACTCTACACAGAGTCAGGTAATCAAAGAGATGCAAAACAAAGCAAAAGTCCCTTCGTTTCAACTCGTCCGTGACAACCAGGTAACCTAAGTTAATCTAATACTATTTGCCATCAATTTGTCCATATCCCTCCAAATCCCGCCAATTCGATAACCTATCAAGATACCTTTAAAATGTTATAATTTTAACATCCCACACCACTTCCTGGAGCTACTAATTTCCGACACGCACGGAAGTCTTTCTGAAAATGATGTCTCTAAGGTCCGATTCTAATCACTGCCAAATAAAATTCTTGCTCACCAGCAGAAGTATACTTCCCGATCCACCCCTGCCAGTGTTCCACATGGACAATTTGCTCTGGAACTCACATGTTGTGTCCACGCACCCTATCTACCCACCCTCCACACTTGGAACCTTCACTTGCCGCCAAAAAAAGTTAACATTTACCTCTTAACTCTGTTCAAGGCCCCAAAGTATGTTGTCAAATTCATTTGAGATTTTTCCGAACATTTACCCACTACATCTACTGTGTCCCTTGCTCTCGATGTGGTCTTCTCTACATTGGGTACAGGACTGCAACCCCTGTAGATTTTCTGGAAACATCTCAGGAATACATACACCAATGAAACCCACCGCTCAGTGGCCAACCACGTCATCTCACCCTCACACTACTCCAAGGACAAGCAAATTCAGGGCCTCCCCCACCACGAAATTCGAACCACCAGGCAACTGGAAGAAGAACGTCTTGTCGTCCACAATGGGACCTTTCCGCCACACAATGTAAATATCTACTTCAATAGTTTGCACAGGTGCCGTTCCTCCACCTGAACCTGAACCAATGCTACAAATTGGCGCTGCCATATTGACATGATGTACCTGTTCATCTTCCTTCCCAACTATCCATTGCATCCTTTCCAACACTGTCACGATAAACCCATACCTGCATTGACCTGTTATCTTCCAAATTAACTTACTGCACTGCCAACTGCACACTTAGATTTATGTCTCTGAGCCCTTCCAATCCCCTCCCAGTTTTGGCAGTTGCTGCAAAATACAAATGCTGTTGATTGAACTGTGAATCTTCTCCATAAAATATATAGGAGGTTAAATCTTGTCATGGGATTTGGCTTCAGAACCAAACTCGATGTTGTACTTTCTCTCTGAAGGAGTACAATGTAGAAAGCAGGAGTCTTTGTCAATCCAGAATTACTCGCCTTGTTTATTAGCCTTAAATTCATGACAGCTTTGATCCAAACTTCGACAAAGAAGAAGTACAAGTCGTGAGTTGAAAGTGATTATCCTTAAAAGTAAGGCGTTAATTTGAGTGAGGTTTGGAATTCAGGATTTTAAGGCAAACGAGAGTCAATGAGAATCCAATCCAGAAGAAAACCCCATTCTTTGAAAAACCGATTATTGTCTGACTTCTTTTTACAGAATCCCTGTAGTGTGTAAACAATCCCTTCCGCCCATCCAGTCCACCCGGCCCTCTGAAGAGTTATTTACCAAACCCAATCAACTGCCCTGTTTTCCTATATTTAGCCCTGACTAGTCTACACATTGCTGTAGACTATGGGCAATTTAGCACGGCCAATTCACCTGACATGCACAACTTTGCATTGTGGGAGATAACAGGAGCACCCAGAGGATATGGCTAGAATGTGTAAAATCCACACAGGCAGTCGCCCAAGTCTATGACCGAAGCCATATGCCTTGTACTGTGATGCAGCACAGTTAAAGACTGAACCATCTTGCTTCCCCATGCGACTGTGCTGCTGCTCATTATATTTTCTAATCACTTAATGAGAGCCTGTCCCAACATGCTCTGTTTTTTTTGGTCACAGGAGGAAATATTTCACCCGCTCTTCTCAGCTACCCTAACGAATTGCAACAACTTCAACCATGAGCAAATCCATCCACACCCTACCCACTCTCAATCCTTTGCATATCTATGGAGAAAATTCCAAATTGCTCCAATGTCCACAGTTGAAGGTTATCACCCAGAAACTATGCAAGCAATGCTCAATTGCGTTTGCTGTCTCCAGAATATTCACTCTCATCTCAACTGAATGCCAGTGCTGGAAGAGCGCTGTTCTGACAGAGGGTCAGTTCTGACGGAGTGACGGTCTGTTAGAGCGTCACTGCTGAGGGATCTACACATTAATAGAGGGTTCGCGCTGTGGGGTTCCTGCAATATTGGAATGTTCGTGCTGAAGACATGGTACAATTGGAAGTATTAGTGCTGAGGGAGCAGGGCTGCCCAATTGCGAGCACTGAGACAGCTCCCCACTAGTGAAATATCTAAATGCAACATTGAGACGAGTTAGAGATAAATTAAGTGATTTTAATTAACACAGATCGAAGAAAATGTCATGTTATGATGACTCAGAGGATCTCTCTGTAGTTAGACAAGTTGTTAAAGTGGTGACGTCACAGTCGACAGTCACAACTCCCCAGTTGTTTTCATCATCTGACCACGCAGCAGGTATAACCCCAGAAACATTTGTTAGGGACTTTGTACTCATCACTCCGACAAATCGTTTGTCTACAGGTCCCAGGAATTTTGTCGCACCCAAAGATCTCACCTGAAAGGAAAAGAATTCCAGAGTATAAGTCGACATGCATTATGCAAGGTTCTCCAAGTGTGTTTGGGAAAAGCGAGATTTGACAGAAAAAGTGCACTGTGCTCCTCGTGTGATCTGGCCAGGTGCGATACAGGTCGGGGCTCAACGACGCATTCCCAGCATGGTCTATTAGGAGAGGTAGCACATGGTCAGTGCACCATAGTCTACTGTGGTCTGTTATCGAGAATGCAGACAGGGGATGCACACTGTCATTCTTCTGTGATCTGAACAGGGGAGGTGGAGCCAGATACTGAGCTCTGTGGTTAGAGTTTGGCATAAAGAATGGACTCTCAGATCAGAACCATCCTTTGTAACAAAAACTTAAATGTACATAGAAGGTTTAATATAAAAGGAGTGCATTCCTCGGTAGCTGAAGTAATGCGCACAAATGAGATTTTTTTTGTGAAATTTGGCAGCAACCAAAAACTGAGAGTGCTTCATTCAGGTTCAGCCCTTTTTAAAAACTACGGATTGCAAGAAGAATTAAATTGAGAGAGATCTCTGGTTCACCTGAATGACGTTTCAGTTGTATCAATGCCTCCCATCTCTCGGAGTAGCTCGTCAGATTGAAAACTGAAATGCTTACTTACCCCCATAGATAATACGACCTCTTAATCCACATTCAGACTCGATAGGCTTTTCCAGCACCAGAAGCACAAACACCAAGAGCTGTGCTCCCAACATATTCAGCTGATCTCGTTGGAGCGATACTGAGACGATCCAAGCCCAGCATGCATTTGTAAGAACACAAAGTATTTTCAGTTAATGAATAAACCTGTTTGGCAATTATTGCATCCAGCAGAAACTGAACACTGCAGATGCTAGAGATCAGGGACGAAGAGTCTGGTTCTCGAAACGCACAGCTGGTCAAGCAGCATCAGAGGAGCAGGAGATTCGACGGTTCGGGAAAAAGCCCTTCATCAGGAATTCCTGCTGAGGGCGAATGCCCAAGCCGACGACATTACTGCTCCATGGATGCGGCCTGATATGCTGTCCATTTCCAGCAGAATACCTTTTCATTAAGTATTGCACCCACTCCGGCATGTTGTAGTGATATTTCCGAACTTAAATTTAAAAAAAAAAATCACCTGGTGAAACTTATCCACGCTGCGTGAGTTTTATTGTTTTAATGTCACTCTGAAGGTGCTTTGCATCCTTGCAATTCACTATTGACTCTCATCAATGTCATTTCCAAACTGAGGGATTTTACCCTCATTAGCTATCTCGAAATGATTCTTCAAAGTAAGAAAAAATACCAAGGATTCAGAAAGTCATCCCCTGGCAGCGACACTTCAGCTTGTCTCCGATCTGACAAATGACTTCTGTTCCCAATCCTTTCAAAATTTCACATCCATGCTGCCAATGACCAATCAATCGCAAACATTGAGAATTTGCTGATCAATTTGTCAAGTGACACGGCAGCAAAACGTTCTGAAACTCCAACAAAAAGATCGTTTACAGTACTCCCTCATATACTGACTTTGAAGCATCATCAAATACCTGAATCAGCTTTATCAGGCAGGGCCTGCCCTTGACATAAAACGTAGACTGTCACATGTTGTTTTATTTTCCATCTTGTGTCTATTTTAACTTATTCTGCATATTGGCTCACATCAGTGTTCACATTATTGATGTCAAGCGAATATGTCTGCAATTTGTGAGATGAGGCAAAAGTAAGGACTGCTGATGCTGGAGATTAGAGTCAAGCGCATTCCGTTGGAATTGCACAGCAGCTCAGGCAGAATCCGAGGGGCAAGATAATTGCTTACTCATCTGAGTTTGCTCGATTACACATGTCTTAAACATGTGTGACATTTCAGACATCTGGCGTTTAAGGTCATTGAGGAAGGATATGAATGCAACTGGGCCGAGGGCACAATTCTGTGGATATCCTGTGCTGAAATGATCAGACCTCCAGAGTGACTACTGCATTGCTCTGTGACAAATGCATTTGTAACCATTGGATCCCATAGTCTCCATTATCCCTACCGATCCTTGAAGCCAAAATCAGACAAATACCACTATGCTGTGAACAATAGTTGCTCTTTCATTTGTGCATTTAGTCCATAGCCTTGCTGTATGTTTAGCGAATGTCCCACGAAATCACAAAACACTCGGGGTGCAGCAGGAGGCCGCTCAATCCAAACTTTTCGAAGTTTCTCTTTGAACGTGCGTCATGACTGAATGGCAATCTCCTTGGTTTCGCAAGAACTTTGTCTATCCATTCTGCTCAAGCCTCCATTAAATGCCACTTTTCAGAACCACAATGGAATCTGCCTCCGGCTTATATCCAGGCAGCAATTACAGAATAAATCTCCGTGTTTTGAGAGATAAATAACTTTTCTATCTCGAGTATGATGCTTTTCGAGTCACTTGAAATCTATGTATGACTCCACACACCGTGGTACTCTGTTTATTTACGAGCGAGACACAGTCTATTTTGATCACCTCTGATTAACAACATCATGGTTTTAAAGTCTCTCATTCTATTCCTGTGCAAGGCGGAATGTGCCTCGTCCTAATATCCTCAGAACTGCGTTTATTACATGTATCCTATACTTGTAAACCTCTTTTACACTATCTCTGTCTTCGTTGTGTTCACTTCCAGCTTAGACTGTGACATCCACAAATAAAGATGATGGCAGAATTCAAATGGAGGCTGGAAACCGTCGAATTCGAGGACAAGACTGGGATAACTGGGGAGAATTAAAAATACAAGATTCACCGAGAATCGATCACAACCCTTGAAAAAACGTCTGAAGTTTCCCATCGACGATGGACGCAATGTTTGACTGTGTGAAGCTTATATTTATGTGTTATCGACAAAATCATCACAAGTTATTTTACAGTATTTAGGATTGAATCTGATGATCGGATATGCAACCATTCAGATTTTTGCATTGTCCCTGAGATAGACACTGAGCTGTTGCATCATGTTCTTTGACAGATCATTCCATGCAACCTATGGAAAAACTGCATGGTGACCGGCGAGAAGACTAAGCCATTTGGAAGAATTTATTCAACATACCAACACAGAATCAACACGGTTTCAGAATGTGGAAAAATAATCATGCTGCGTGAGAGAGAAACAAATAGAGATAGCATGAGGCAGAACACAGATGGTGATGGAAGAACGAGGACAGAGTGGGAATAACGCAAATGATTGGAATTCTATCAAGAGAACGGTGCAGTGGAACTCATGTAGAGAGAGTGTTAGAAAGAGACAGAAGAAAAACAGAGAGTGAGAGACAAGAGACAGGAGGTGAAATCAAGTCAGACAGAGCCGCAGATTGAGTGATAAAAATAGAGGCATATAGGAAGGAAAAGAACAAAGAAAGAAAGGAGTGAAGACAGAAAAAGACAGAGAGAATAACGAGAAAGTTCGGGACAGAAGTAAATAAAAGAAAAGATGAGAGGCCGAGATGGAATCACAGAATGAAATAAAAATGCAGCACAGAAGAGGCCGTTTGGAAAATCAAATCTACACTGCCTAAAATATGGCTACAGTTGTAAAGGTTCATCGAGAGAACTCAGGGAAAGTTGGTGGAAAAACAGAGGTTGAGATCATTTTACAGCACACTTTACCAGTCTTTGTGCAGGCAAGGAATTCCTGTCGACGTACTGTTAATGTTACAATCCTGCACTATCATTGTCCATCTCACTCTCCCTCTCTGTCTCTCTTGTTCTCTGTTTCTCTCGCCCCCTCTCTCTCTCTTTCTCTCGTTCTCTCTGTCTCTCACTCTCTCTCTCTCTCTCTTTCCCCCTCTCTCTCTCTCTCTGTATCTTTCCACTTCGTGAAAGTTCTGTAAACTGAGCAGATGGGGTCATTTATGATCTCTTACTGCATTCTAAGAATCGGTGCACGTTTATTTCAGCAGCTGCTGTGCAGCACTTAAGGCAAGTCGGTGGTGCTCTCGACGTCGCTAAAAGGTATTTCAAACGAAGTAAACAGCTTCAAACCTGGGCATCTATGGAACGCGGTGGACCAAGAAAAACTGAAGATGAGATTGCAGTGGTACAAGAATTTAGATCACCACCGCATTGTCAAAGACAGTTGGGCTGGGCATAGAATGCCCGCCGCACAACAGGGACACAGATCGCGCCAATGAAAGAAAAACAAAACTGAACTTAAACGTTATTGATAACCTCACAGCCTGGGTATTTATTTCAATCTCTATTTCCCACCGACAGGGTTTAAATGAAGAGGATATTAAGCACCAAGCACATCTCACAGATGATGGATGGTCTTGCTGAAGGTAGAATAAATAAATAAATAGATAGATAAATAAATAAATAATCGCCATATGTACGACCTTGATGCCGTATGAGGCGTGTTGGCCAAGGGTGCCGAGAGACAAATATGAGGGGTGTGTGCCTGGGGGAAAGGCAGCTGCGAATGCAACAGGCAGATGAAGGTAGGGAAAAGTTGATTGGTAGGAGTGGAGGGTGGAGTGGATAGCTCAGAACGAATGTAGCCAGATCTAGATGGAGGTGCTGAGTTGGAGGTTTGGGACTGTCATAAGTGGGTGGGGGAAACTGGCGAATCCACATTCAACACGTGTGGTTACAGTGTTTCCAGTTGAAAGGTGATGTGCTCTTCCTTCAGATATCTGATGGTCATGGTTTGGGGAAATGTGATCCTCTGAAGAGTTTTATCATCAAAAGCCACATCCAGTTATTGACTGCGTGGTGCTGGAAAAGCACAACTGGTCAGAAGAGCTAGAGAATTGTTGTGTCGAAATCTCTAAAAATTCTGGAAGATATCCACTTATTTGGGCAATGGAAAATCATATTTATGCCAAAAAATTATCAAACGCTGACCATGCAATAAGAAAGAAACAAACTATCGTCCCTTGACATTCAATGGCATAACAATGATTGAGTCCCATACTGACAACATGGGTTGCTGGGTAGGGGGTTCAGGGGGGTAACTTTGACCAAAAAATCAAAACATTCAGTGTTGTGGCAGGTAAGAATCTTGGAATCCTGCAGTGAGTAGCCCACCTTCTGACGCCCAGTATCCTGTCCACCATCAACAAGCCAAACGTCAGGAGTCTGATGGGATGCTTTACAAGTCCCTGGAAAAGTACATTTACAATAACCCTCGAGAAGCTCAAGGCCATCCAAGATAAACAGCCCACTTGATTGCCATCACATCAAATATTCACTCCGTCCCAATAGACACTCAGCAGAAGCAATTTTTGTTTACTTCAGATATTCAAGAAAGATACTTAGACATAACGTTCCTAAAGCCTAACCACGGCATTCTAGAAGGACGATTTGGTCATTATTCCTCTACTGTTTCTTTGCACAAATATCTGAGGTTTTGGACACAATAAGAGCATAGATTCCCAGCAGCTTGATGAAGTGTGTCAGGCAGGATGGCGAATCATTCTTCTTCAGAAGTAAACACTGAGAAAAGCAACAGCAAGTCATTCGAATTCTGTAACCGTTGGAAGAAAATGGCAGTGGTTTGACCTGATAGTCAGCATATCTCAGGCAATGGGACAGTTTGAGAAGGTGGGACCTGCCATGGTATGAATAGAGATGCAATGCCAGATAAAGTCATTTGAAAAGAAAATGACAAATCGTGTACGATTTTGGAAGTGGTGACGCTATTCAATTGGCAATGGAATCCAACTTTCACTGAACTGTGACCACCTTTCACAGATGCACCAGACAAAGCATTTTCCTGAATGCATCGGACTTGGACATGGCAACAGCTAAGCTGAAGACTGGAAGAAATTACAGAAAGTTGTGATCACTGTCTAGATCAACACTCAAGCCAACCTTCAATCCATTCACTCCACCTACACTTCTTTTTTGCCGCGGTAAAGCATTCAACATCATTAAAGCCCCACCCCCTACCCCCCAGTTATAATTTCTTCCAACATTTCAGAGTCATATAAAGTCAGGGAGTCCGACAGCACAAAGACAATCCCTTTGGCCCAATTTTGATCCATGCCGACCAAAATGTCCATCCACACAAGCCGCATTTCCTTGTTGCATATCCTTCAAAACCTTTCCTATCCATGCATTTGTACAAATGCGTACTTCCACTGGCAGCTTATTCCATATGTGCACTACCTGTTGTGTCAAACAGATGCTTCAGGTTCCCATTTACACTATCCCCTCTAAGCTTAAACTGATGCCCTCTTATCCTTGACTCCTTAAACTTGTGAAGAAAAACTGAGTGCATTTTTTCTCTTCTGTCATACAGAAGGTACAATTGCTTAAAGGCACTTACTGAAAAGTTCAAGAACATTATATTCCCCGCTCTTGTCAGATTTCCGAATGGACAACTCAAACTTGAAACCTTAATTAACGTTGCTCTCTGCACACTATTGTAGCTGAAACTTCATATTGCTCGCACTGTTTAATCACCCCTGTGTCTTTGTATGTTATAATCAACCATACTGCAGGCAACATAAAATGTTTCGGTGTCATTTGGGGCATGTGATAAAATAAATCAAAATACATCAAATTTATTTCTGGCATCGCTCAACAGCCTGAACTCCAACATTGATTCTTAGCAATAATACATACGTGGAAAGCTGAAATAATTTTTGCAGATAAATTAAAATAAGAAAGTTAAACACGAGGGAACATGAATGGCAAGAGAAAAGGGAGAGTGTGAGAAACAGGGAGAGGGAAATGAGATAGAGAAAGAAAACAAAGGGTTTCTCAGACAGAATAGTCAAGTAGAGGCTATGAAATAGTGAAACGAAAACTAAACATAACGGGAGAGTGAGGGTGGGGTGGGAGAAAGAAAGCAGAGTGAGCTGCTGGGAACTATATATATCGGGAAAGGTGCCGAATTGGAATAAATAACTGGCAGTACCATCCAAGTGCTATGACGTCTCACAGTAGTTTACACATATGCATTGCCTATTGTCTGCTGTCAATGTTTTGTTGGGGTGGGGGTGGGTAAGAATTCAAACTGTTTGCACACAAGCGGTTACAATATTACCAACAGTGTAACGGCTAGTCTAGTGAAGGCTTATGTTTTGGTGCCAGTTCATAGTGGGGAAGGAGTGCAGTGTAAATGTGGTGGGGGAAACTTTAATGTCAATTCCGTGAAATATTTGAATTTGGGAAGCTTCAGCACCGGGAGAAATAGTCCAATTGAAACTGTGTGAAGACCGAGTCGGACAAAAAAGTAAATTGCTTCCGATGTTGATTAACTGCAACCTGCGATGCGAAGGGAGTAGAAGCAGTCATGCCATGCAGGGTTGGAAGTATATATGCATTTGGAATGGCAGGTTGTAGCCGAACCTTCAGAAAAAGAGAAATGGTGTGTACGCATAATCTCCCAGTCTCTTTGAAAGACCCAAATGGATAATTTATTTCCAATTTGCAATGGGTTTAAGTACAGACTCAGTCTGTTATTGCTTTCACGCATACCAATCATGGCATCAAAAAACAACAACCGTTTTGTAACCTGAATAAAAAAGACATGATTTCAAAGTTGGCTTTATGTGTCCTAGTTTCCATGTGGAGGTATGGTGTATGAACTCACACCTCCTAGATCAAAGATCAGAAGATCAGAAATCATTCTTCCTTCAAACCACAAGAACTCTCAGTACTTATGCTGTTATTGTTGGCTCTTTATGACTAAACCTTTGGTTGAGAATCAGTTGTAGAGCAATTTCTACTCAAGTTGACAAAACCACGTTAAACACCAAGAGGCAAATACATTGATAGGACCACTTCTTTGTCAGGTATGCGGGAGAAACAATCTCTTGTGTTTCTTTTTGGACATTCGGTCCGGCCGTTAAATATTTGCCTCTTAGATTGATCTCACCACCACAATGCTCCATTCAGTCTCTGAGGGCTCCACAATGGCAGCAATGTCCCACTGAAACGTCTGGAAAGAATCCAATGTATCATTATGTGTTGAAAACACAGTCTGCACGCAGTTGAATGTCCAAATATTGAATCCACACACGGCAGACATTATGACACCTTAGTCAATGTGCATGTTGCCAAATGATGATTGCCCAAAATATCTAGATTCCCACATTGTAGACATTGCATTACTGTAGACAATATAGACTCTGCAAGTGCAATGTGTTGATGACAGTCATTTCACGCTGTCGCCATTGCTATACTGTAGACAACATAGGTTGTCAGTGGACAACACACCACAAACGTGTATGTATATGTGTGCATGTGGGTCTTTGCATGTGTGTGTGTGTGTGTATGTGTGTGTGTGTGTGTGTATGTGTTGTGTGTTTGTGTGTGTCTTCTGTTTAGGTTGGGGTTTGTGAGTGTGAGAGAGAGTGTATGTGTGAGTATGTGAGTATGAAGTGTCGTAAGTCTATGAGGTGGTACATGTGTGAGTGTGGGATTGTGTGTGTGTCGGGGATGCGAGGTTGGGAGTGTCTGTGAAAGTAAGTGTATATATGTGTACGTGAGTGTGGAATGGTCTAAGTCTCTAAAAGGATGCATTTGTGAGTGTTGGAGCGTGTGTGTCTGTGAGGGTGTGGGTGAGTGCCTGTGTGCGTATCTCTCCACATGTATGTCCGTCTGTATGTCTGTGTGTATTGGAGTGCGTGTGTGTGTATATGTGTGTGCGTGTGTGTGTGTGTGTAGCAGTGTCTGTATGCGTGTAGAGTGGAATGGTGGTCACCGGCAGAGTGGGGTGTGGGTTGTGAGTGTCAATAAGAGAGAGTGTATATGCGTGTGCGTGAGTGTAGATTAGTCGAAGTCTCTGAAATAATGCAAGTGCAATTGTGCGAGTATATGTGTAAGGGTGTGTGCGAGTGTCTGTGTATGTGTGCCCGTGTGCATGTGTGTGTATAGGAGTGCCTGTAATTGTGTGTGCGTGTGTGTGTGTGCGTGTGTGTGGGTGAGTGCACGCGCGCGTGTAGGAGTGCCTGTGTGTGTATATAGTGCAATGGTGGTCACGTGTTGTGCGACATGAACCCAAGGTCCCAATTGACCCCTCCCAGTGGGTATGGGACTTAGCTCTCAGCCTATTTGTGGAACTTAGCTATCAGTGGCCGAGCAGAGGCTGATAGCAAATTTCCATACCCAAAGTGAGGGTCTCAACCTTGGCACCTTGGGTTCATGTCACATAACACAGGACCACCATTGCACTATACACACACAGGCACACCTACACATTCGCGCATGTACACACACGTTCACACAATTACCGGCACTCCTATACACACGCATACACATTGGCACACATACACAGACAATCACACACCCTTACACACACACTCCCACAATCGCACATGCATTCTTTCAGAGACTGAGTCTAATTTGCACTCATGCACACACATATACACTCTCTCTTAGTGACACTCACAACCCCCACCCCACACACACACATGCATCCACTCACAGACTGAAGGCACGATACCATCACATACACACCCAAATCCACTCTCTCACACTCCTAAAACACCAACCCAGACAGACAGACACACACACACACACAAAGACCCACATGCACACATATACATACACGTTTGTGGTGTGTTGTCCACTGACAACCTGTGTTGTCTACAGTATAGCAATGGCGACAGCGTGAAATGACTGTCATCAACACATTGCACTTGCAGAGTTACATGGTACTTTGCTCAAAAACTGCATGAATTCATGTAAAACTCTGTTGTCTGACTTCCCATACAGGTAAATTTAGAATCAATCTGAACATCTTGGTACAGACAGAACAAAGTGGAGGCTAACACCTTCAACATATCATCTCGCTAACACAAATTGTTACAGTTAACCTGAGAATGCAACTTCATAAAACAAAGGCTTTGTGATTCACACATGAAAGAATTGAAACTACCATGGTATTCGAACAAATGAACGACTCAACAGACAATCAATGTATTTTTCAATGTATAATTTCAGTTACATCACACTGTAAACTTTTGTTATAAATTCGGTGTTTTACAATTGTGTCCTCTACAACCACCTGATGAAGGAGCTGCGCTCCGAATCCGAGTGTGTTTCCAATTAAACCTGTGGTGTTGTTGATTTTTAACTTTGTGTTACTATTCGTATTGTTTTATTGCACTCTGTATAATGGTAGGAAGCCAAGCCAAACAATAGGCATTGCATAACTGCCATATTTTGGAGATGCCGGTGTTGGAGTGGGATGTGCAAAGTTAAAAATCATACAACACCAGGGACTAGTCCAACAGGTTTATTTGGGAGCAATAACTTTCAGAGCGTGGCTCCTTCATCAGGTGGTTGTGCTTATAAGACCGTCAGATTATTTGTTAAGCCTCTCATCTTTTGGAATAAACGTGTTGGTTTCAGTTCTTTCGTATGTAAATTGAGGAGCTGGTTTAATGTTACATTCTCAAGTGAACTTTAACAGTTGGATCCATCTCGGCTCAGGTAATGTATTTCAGCTGTGAGGTGCCCTTTGTGAGACTATCTGCACCAGAATGTTCAGACTGAAAAAAATACAAATCGCACATGGATTTATGCAGTTTTTGGGGAAAAAAAATGTAATTTTACAAGGACAAATTCACGCCACAAAATTATATGGGTGCATGTGCGTGTGTCTGCTGGGTGGGGAGCTTGATTAGTGTCTGTGAGAGAGAGCTTGACTATGTGTGGGCCTGTGAGTGTGAAGTGATATAAGTCTGTGAGGGAGTGCATGTGTGCGTGTTAGTGTAGGAGTGTAAATGTTCGTGTATGATAGAGAAACTGCATATCAGACATGATCTGTGTGAGTGTATGTTTGCAGGTGTATGTGTGTAGGAGTGTCTGTGTGCCTACGTGTGTGTGCATTTGAGTGCCTGTCTCTGAGTGTGCGTCTATTCGTGTGTGCGTCTGCCATTATGTGCATCTTGCATTGTGTGCATCTGGTGTGTACGTATCTGTGCGCATATGCCTGTTTGTGTCTGCGTGCATGCAGTGCAATAGGGTGCAATGAAGTGTAGTAGAGTGTAGTATAAAGAGGGTCTGCGAGTTAAATATGAAAGCCCTGAAAACAACATGTTCATTCGAAAAGCTGAGAGACATAACAAATAATCGAGGCTTTTTTCAATATGTAATTTCAATTACATCACACTGTATCCGTTTGCTGGAAATTCTGTGTGTTATGATCTTATATATAAAAGGACCTGATAAAGGAGCACCTCTTTGAAAACTAGTGCTCCCAAATAAATCTGTTGGATTATAATCTGGTGTTGTGTGGTTTTTAAAATTTGTATTACTGCACACAACACACAGCGTACTCCCTTTTGAGTGTCCAAGTATCTACTGTATTACCGAGCAGATATTGCATTACAGTAGCTGCTATGCACATTGCACACTGCTGAGTGTCCATGCATCAGTTAGTTTACACAGTGTATTGTAGTAATGTGCAAAATATGCTGTCTGAATAATATCGTGTACCAGAATATTAGTCCTCCAACACGATCGACATTGTAATACTCCTTATGTGTCTGAGATATGATCGATTCAGGCATGTTAATATGTGTGTGGTGGGAGGGGGGGTGCACAAGTTGGTGAGAGAGTATGCGTCTGTGTATGAAAGTGTGTATTTTGCATGTTTGTCTATATATGCATGAAGTGACTGTGTCTGTGTGATTGTGAGTACGTCTGTTTGTGCAAGGGTTTATGACTTAGCGTGTGCGTGTTTCTGTATGTGTATGCCCATGTGAGTTTGCGTCTGTCTGTGTGTGTAAAATGCGAGACGACATGAGAGTGTGTGTCACTGTGTGTGTCTCTTTGTGTGAGAGTTTTCCTGTGCGGTCAGACATTCATCACCGAGTCTCTGTGTTTTTATGCAGACGTCTCATTGGCTGAAGTGGGCAGTGCGCCTCCAGTGAATTGTTTCTCATTTGTCTCGAATGGTATTTATGTGTCTCTGTTTGCCGGCACTTCCGGTTCTGTATCTGATTGACTTGTACATTGGGTCATATTTAATACATTTGTTGATTCAGTTCACTTTGGAGTGCAGGCTTCAATGAATTCTGACGGATGGCACAATTTTTCCGACAGTAGGACGTTACATTGTGACATTTGGATTTGTTTCATTCATTGTCTGTTTGGTTGGAAACGAGAGAGTATACTGGTGGTGAAAGACAATGGCGAGCTGATGTTTATGCATATGTACGGTCATTTTTAAAAAAAAAACATTGTTCGATCTTGTGCATTTCACAGTCCATACAGGTAACATTGTCGATTGCATTCGTGCTGTTGGAGGTGGGTGTCGGCTCTTTAAATTCTGTGAGAATCTGGTAAAAGATGTTTACTCGTTTGTGGGCACTATGACTCCTTGATGCCCTTATGCTAGTTTGTGTGTGGGGGGGTGGGTGGGGGGTGGGGAATGTTTGTGTGTGTGTGTTTGTGTGTGTGTGTCCTCGTGCATGCGCTCGCAAACTTCCGTCTACACATGAGTAAATGCATACACACACCTGCACACACACACATTAACATACAGATCACGAGGAGTTACAGTGGCCCACAGACCAGTAAACACTTTCACCAGCTCCTCACAGAAGTTAAAGAGCCAACAATCTCATCCAACAGCAAGAAAATAACCTGCAATGGAAAAAGGGAATGAGTGACCAAAATGCAGAGAAAGAGCAGGAATGTAATGCAGGTGACCCTGCAATCATCTCCCTCTAAAAGAAGTGTCCCTTTTTAGATCCTGTTGGGAGAGCGGGCTCATCAGGGTACGGCAGCAGCAATCAGATTCATGCCTCCGTTGCACTCTGCTATTCAGAAGGGCGGAAAAGATTAGAAAGACTATAGTCACAGGGAATTCAATTGAATTGAGTGTAGATAAGCAGTTCTGTAGTCGAAAACGAGACTCATAAATGGTATGTTACCTCACAGGTGTCTCAAGACAGGTGCAGAACTCGCTCAAGGGGGTGGGTATCGTGGTGCATATGGGCATCAGTGATTAGTCAAAACAAACGGGAAGACGTCCGAATTAGGAGCCATGTGAAAAGTAGAAGGTTGGAAGTGGTGATATCATGGTTGCTCCTTCTGCCATGCGCGAGTCAGAGAAGAAATTAAAGAATAGGCAGGATGAATGCGTGGCTTGGAGATGGTACACGTCCCCAGATCCGGGTACTGCCAGGTTACTGAGGGAAGCGAGAGAGGAAATTGCTGGGGCCTTTAAAACAGATATAAAAAAGCAACATCCTTGAACATGGTCCCGAAAGAGTGGAACATTTCTAATTTTGTTTGCTCTGTCAGAAGGATAACAGGGAAAATAGAGCTAATTATAGACGAGTGCTCCTAATGTCAACAGTAGGAAAGCTGTGGGAGACGATACTGAGACTTTGGCTCTATTCCCATTTGGAAAAAAATGAGATTACCAGTGATAGGTGACATGGCTTTATGAGGGAAGGTCATGTCTTACCAACTTTTGTCAATTCTTCGAGGAAATAACAAAGTTGGTCGATGAGGGAAAGGGTGTAGATATAATATACATGGACTTTCGTAAGGCCCTGGGTAATTTCCGCATGGTAGTCTGATGAAGGTGGTGAAGTCGCATGGAGCCAGAGTATACTATCCAGATGGATAGAGAACTGGCTGGACAGCAGGAGACAGAGTGTGGTCGTGGAGCGAGTTTCTCAAAATGGAGACCAGTGACTGACGGTGTGCTGCAAGGATGCGTGCTGGGACCACTGGTGCTAGTGATATACATTAATGATTTGGTGGAAGGTAACGGTAGTCTGATTAGTAATTTGCAGATGTCACTAAGATTGTTGGAGTAAGAGATATTGAAAGGGACTGTCAGAGAATACAGCAGAATGTACATAGATCAGAGAGTTGGGCAGAGACGTGGCAGACAGCATTCAATCCGGGAATGGGAAGGTGATGCATTTTGGAAGATCCAATTCAAGACTGAATTCCACAGTGAATCGGAAAATTCTGGGGAATGTTGATGTAAAGAGAAATCTCGGTGTTCAAGTCTATTGTTCTGTGAAGGTGGCAAAGCGGGTCAATAGAGTGGTTAAGATGGCATACAGCATGATTTCTTTCATTGAGTCATGTTGCAGTTGCATACAACTTTGGATCAACCACATTTGAAATACTGTGTGCAGATCTGGTTGCCACATTACCAAATGATGCAGATGTTTTCGAGAAGGTGCACAGTCGTTCACCAGGATGTTCCTGGCTATGGACGCCATTAGCTATGAAGAGTTTGAGGAAATCAGGATTATTTTCATCAGAAAGAAAGAGATTGGGGGAGGAGCTGATTGAGGTCTTCAGAAGCATGAGGGGTATCCATCGCAAAGATAGCAAGAAGCTTTTTTCCAAGAGTGTTGGCACTCAATTACGAGGAGTCACGAGATCAAAGTGAAAGGGCAGACGTTTAGGAGAAATATGCATGGAAAGTTCTTCATATAAAGGGTGGTGGGTGCCTGGAACACTTTGCCGTGGAGGTGGTGGAGACGGGCACAATAGCACACATTTCAGATGTATCGTGACAGTTATTTGAATGGGCAGGAAGCAAAGCCGATTCGGACATGGGAGACAGGTCGAGATAGAAGTTCTACATCAGTGCAAGCTTGGATAACCGACGGATCTGTTGCTGTGTTGTAATTTTATACGTTCTTTGTTCTTTGATGAAACAAAAACAATTACGAGTCTGAGCCGCCTTGTCTTTACAAACCACTATTTAAAGCTAACGCTTTAAAATGCTGATCCAATAACACAATTATTAAACATTAAATCGACTTAATCTCTCGAAGTCCATATAATCTCTTATCCTGAATTCCTTGCACTCTTCCAAATTTGTTACTTCCCGACTTATTTCTGATTCTGTTGTCTTCTCTCCAGGTCGTTTTTCTTCTTTTTACTGTTTTTTTTTCCTGGAAAGGGTAACTTGGACAGTTAGAGGCTTTGGCTATTTGTTTTGGAGAGAGCATTTCAAATGACGAGGGCTGTCATATTTGATGTTAGTTGCTCTGACCAATTTTTAAACTGAAAATGATTCCACCTGAAATTCTTGTAGACTGTTTTGCGTCTGGCTGTCGAGTTCTTCATGTTTTCAATTTGATTGGCTGAGAAGAGTTGAGAGTTTGTTTTAAATCAAAAGGTCAAATTTGAATATTTTTGTCAAAACAGTAAACTAAACTCACGTGTTCCATTATCAGCCAATTGTTGCAATTTTCTATTTTGGACCATCGGATCAGCTAGCTGTTCTCCATACTTGCAGTGAATGCTGCACCTGAAAATCAGACAAGCACTTTCTGTTTAAAACTGACAATGCACTCTTTGGGCTTGGTAACCCAGCCGACTAAGGAAGTTTAAGGAGGAGATAGAAAGATTTTCATTTCTTAACGAGTTGAATGTAACGAACAGGAAAGTTGAGGCCGATGTAAAATCAGCCATGATCGAATTGCTTGTCAGAATATTCATCAGGAGCCGAACGAGAACTCCTGCTCCTAGTTCTTAGATGTTTAGTGAAAGCGCAGAGTGTGACAGAGGAAATGAAAGGGAGAGGATTGTGTGAAACAAAGAATGGTTGTGAGTAATTGAGATATCGTGAAGCAGTTTGCAGCGACACATGAGAACGGCTGTAGTAAAGATAAAGAAAAATGCAATAAGGAGTGGGCGATAGGTAGAACGGGCGTTTTGTCAAAGAAAGGCAGACAGAGATTGGTGTGGGGAGAGATACAAAATCAAAAACACATGTCGAGGGGAGTGAAAGAGCGATTAATTAATGAGAAAGATAAAATTAATTGTGTGTTTGTGAGAGAGAAAGAGAGGCAGAAAGGTATACAATAGGCGGAAAAAGTATTGAGTGAAACAGTGACAATGAGAGGGCGAATACCGGAGCGATGGAGAAAGACTGACAAATTGAGCAAGTCAAATAGCGATGGGGAGACAGTCAGACATAAACATCAGGAAGGGCAATACTGGGTGTTAAATATTCTTGGCTACAACAAGTTCAGAAGGAAGATAGCAAATGCAAACAGCAGAATATCTGTAGGAGAGCTTTGCAATTTGGAGAAAGATAATGCACCAGAAACATCAAGGAGATCATCAATTTCCCAAGATAGAAGGAACAAGAAGGTACCAATACATTGGCATGTAGGCGTGGTGGGGGAGGCGGTGGGGAGGTGGTGGTGGTGGTGTGGAGAATGTGCAGAAGCCAAAACCTGAAGAGCAGTTAGTGAGAGACACAGACATTTTTATATTGTTATATGGTGGCATAATGCTAACCAAATTGTAGATTGGAATACTGTAAGTGAGAGTTACTTTATAGGCAAGTGTTTCGAGATTGTATTCAGGAGGGCTTTCCACAGCAGTATGTGTCCAGGCTAAGAAGAAAAAATCAATTGTTAGTCCTGGCCCTTGGAGAAGTTCTTGATCAAATAGATCAAGGGAGCGCATTTACGAAATAGTGATAATTTTGTCAGAAGCGTCAGGATGATGAAGGGGAAATGTAATTCTCAACTTAGAGTAAGTATTGGCGAACAGAGGTATTCAATGGAACAGCAACAAGTTGGTGGAAGAGATTGTAAATAATCATTCAACTACCTTTGAAGAGCAGATGGTCCAAGTACGGTAAAGGCTTATTTTCTCAATTTGCGAAGCGTGGATAAACAGAGGCAGATCGCCAAAATTGACAAGGATGCCCTAATAAGCTGTAACGCATGTTGATGGAAATGTCACTAGGAAATACAATTGAAGGTCAAGACGAAGTTAGATGAGACAACGGAAGGTTAAAGTTGTAGTGGAGAAAAAAGAGAAAGTGTGACAAAAGACGGTCGCATAGAATGAAGGCATGCCCCAAAATGTGCTTTATGCATATAGCGTTGTCATATGGTGACAGAAAGAGTAGGAATAATAAGGGTCAAAAACATAACAAAATAGAGTACAGACTTTTTAAATAATGTAATCAGATGAAGGACAGAAGGTGTGGAGCAGTACAATTTGCAGCCTGCAAGACAGGTATGGGGCGTATGTTGTGAAGAGGCACAAGGAGGATGCAGATTTACAGAGACAGGTTGAACGAGTGGGCAAAAATCGGCCAGCTGGAACCTCGGGTGTGAAAATGTCAAGTTGTTCGGTTTGGCAGAAAATCTTAAAAACAACAGCAAAAATTATTTCAACAGAGTGACCATTGCAAAATTCTGACGTACACAGTGATTTATTTCATGGGGCGTCCTGCCCCCGCGAAGATATTTTATAAACAACGAACATAATGATGAACGTCTTTCCGACAAGGTAGAGTGAATACAAATGCGATGCTCCAATTATATCGGGGCCTGGGAAGACCATATCTGGAATACTTGCCTGCCATGTTGAAGAAAGGATGTGAGTTTGCCTGTGTTGGAAGTTTCGTTGAATGATACCTGCAATGAGAGGGCTGTTTTCTGAAGAAACGTTGGACAGACTGAACTCATTCCCACTCGAAGTTTGAAGAGTGGGGTAAGGTGGGTGCGGTCGACCAGAATAAAGAGCATGAGGTGCTAAACAGTGTGGACATGTGGACGTTAGAGGGGCTGCATACAGGTGTAGGTCAGTCCAGAACGAGAGGGCAATGATTTACAATGGCTGTGTTGGTGGCTGGAGTGTGAAAGTTCGGTAGGGGGTTATTGGGGGAAGGATGTGGAGGTTTTGAGCAATGGAAATTTATTGGAGGCGAATGGAAAGGTGAAATTAGAAAGAGAATAGAATCAGCCAAGATCTTATTGAATAATGGTGCACGGGTGTAAGAGGGGTTGAACAATTATAGTCTACTCCTACCTGGAATGTTTACATATTCCTTAGCTGGGATCAAATGTGCTATTCCTTAACCAAATCCCGTGGTTCTGTTGCCTTTTATTATCAAAGACAGCACTGCAGCTTTCTTTTCCTGTAATAAACCTTCAAGTCATCCTATCTTGACCCCTCATAGTAATTCTAAGCCTTTGCCAACCCGAACCTTATAATACAACACATCTCAATCCCGCACAATGATATGATGAAAACGCACAGTCCCAATCCATCCTGTGAATGAGGCAAACTTCTTCCTGCCGTTCTCTCTCTATCTCTCTCTCTCTCTCTGTCTCTCCCACACACACACGCTCTATCTCTCTCCCTCTGTCACAGAAAATATTTACCTTCATCAATTTTCTTAAGTTTCTGAACACTATATAAAAAGCTATATGTCACATCCACTCCAAAAGTAAAGGCAACGAAGAACTAGACAGCAGAGGGACGGAGATTTCTGCCAAAAACTTGTATGCCAATTCCAGATCCTGGCTTAGACCGGCGACACATTGCCCATGAAGGGTTTCTAACAACCTGAACACCTCACATTCATGCCTCTATTAAGATACTTCCTGAAATTTTAAGGCGTCTATTTCCACCAAGTGTACTGATAGTGCCTCCCACTCACCCAGCACCGTTCACTGCACATTTCCCTTCAACCTCCTCTCTTCACCTTGAACCTGTGCCCTCTGGTAGTTGGCCTTTTACTCTGTGTAAAAGCTTTCCACTATCCACCATATCCATACGTCTCATACGTTTGCACAGTTCTATTAGCTCGGTCCTCAGTCTTCATCATTGCCGTGAAAACAATTTGTATGTATCCAAAGTCTCCTCATATATAAACACCTCCTGACCAGGTAGCATTTCTATGGTTCTATGTTTATAAACGTTATCTCTACTCTCTTCGAAGCATCCTCGTCTTTCTGGTCGAGGGGCAAATAGAACTCTGAACAGCATGTGTCATAACTAAAGTTTCATAGAGCTGTAAAATAACTTGTCATCTTTCGAATTCAATGCCACGGTCAATGAAGGCAAACTGACAGTAAACATTCTTGGCCACCTTATCTGGACACTTTTATGACCAAATTCCTCTCTGACAATGCAGACTGGGTTCTGCCATTTGTTCTATCATTCACACCTAACGTTGATCTTACAAAACCCATCAAATTGCCGTTTCCAGACTAAGGTCCATTTGCCATTTCTCTGCCTAAATGTGCAATCTACGTATGTCCCGGAGTATGCTTTGACAATACTCATCACTATCTTCATATCAGACAATCTTGGTGCCATGCACAAACTTACTAATCAGACCACCGGCGTTTTCCTTAAGGTCATTTCAGTGGAACAGAAACAACAAAGGTCCCAGCACTGATAGCTGTGGAAATCCACTCGTTACTGATATATTTTCTGAAAAGCAACCTTCCTTCACTCCTCTTTGTCTTCTGATGATGATGCTAGCGAGCTTATTTTGCGAAAGTGTATTATGAAGCACCTGTTTCGAAGCGTCAGTTTTGTACTACTTGAAGAAGAAGTCCAGTTTAAAAAAAAACACACTTGTACATCGAAAGGGGAAAAGGCCCGTTCTCCCAGTTTCGATATTCTCTGGTTTGGTTTGATTTGGGTGGAACAGTTTGGCTGTTCAGAGAAAATAATCAATCAATTTTGAGGCTGCTGGATGTAAAAAAAAGGGCAGCATGGAGCAAAGTATTCCATGATGCATATCTTTGATATCTCTACTGTACGAACCTGCTATTGATTTTTTTCTTTCTTCATAAGGGGTATTTATCGGGTTTGTGGTACATATTTGGAACAATATCATTCAGTTGATCCAATGGGTTGGAATCTAATCTCGTTTGCTCATGTTTCGTTCGGTAATCCTTTGTGTAAAACTAAGTGTTTGGGCCAGCTGCATCACTCCTCGAATATCGACGGTAAAACTGTTTAAAACAATTCTTCATGTAGGCTCCGGACTATTTCCTTGAAATATTTTGAGGGTGTCTGACTCGGTCCATGATATTTTTCTCTGAACAAGCTAGGACTGTATTCATCAAGCCAGCACACCCCTGAATCCAAAGATTTACATTTCGGTACAGCCAACCAGGAGGTATATTACCAAATGCCTAACACAGGCCCATGTGGAAACATTCCACTGCCCTTACCTTACCAAGCATTCTTGTCTCCTTCTTAAATAAACAAACTCAAATTTTGAGACATGACCTTTTTCACGTAAATCCATGTCTCCTATTACTAAGAAGTCAATTTATTTCGAAATGTGGATATATACTTTCCCCCAGTGTTTTTTTCAACAGCTTCTCCAACTTTGACATCATGCTCGTCATCTGTAATTATCCTGACTTTCTCTGCTTCTCTTAAACAAAGGAAAACTATTGGTCATTATTCAGCACTGTGTAACCTCGCCTTAGGCGAAAATTGTCTTTTAAAGCCACAGCAATTTCCTCCCGTACTTCCAGGAATATCATTTGACAAACCATATGTTGCACTAAGTGATTATCTATTTTAATACATATCAAGATACCCAATATTACCTACTTCATTATGTTAGAGTTTATAAAATGTGGAGCAGGAATGAGCACAGCAGGTCAATCAGAATCAGAGGACCAGGAGATTCGACGTTTAGGGGACGATCCTTCATCAGGAGTGGGAAGAGGCAACGGGGCTTCTAAGTCAACAAATGGAGGGGTTGGGGCTGGGGGAAAAGTAGCTGGGATTTCGGCAGGTGGATGCACGTAGAAGGTAATATAGAGTGGCCAGTGGGAAGGTTGGAACGGACATTTGGGAAGGGAGATGGAAAGGTTAAATCAGCTCAAGGGGGCCAGGTGCAGAGAAGAGCTTGATCTGGGATGGAAAGAGTGATGCGGTGACTTGGAAGTAAATGCCCCTTCTCATCCTCCAAAAGGAACAACGTTTATTTTAGCCACTCTTTTCGGTTTATATTTCATAGAAAATGTTGCATTCCGTGATTATTTGTGGTGCTCGCCATTTTTTTCTCCCGTGTTCTATGATCCATTTCTTTATAACGATGCTTCCAGCTTTCTGTTGACCTTTAAATCTTTTCCAAAACTTCTAGTTTCCTGCTATTCTTGACTAATTTGTATGCCCTCTGTTCTAATTGGATAGACTCCCTTATTTCCGAAGTGGACGATTACCCATTTTCTTACAGTCCTTCATTTTCACTGAATATACTCTTACTAAAATCTTTGAAAAATTGATTTGAACTCGTCCATTGAAAGTCAACTGCCCCACCATAAAATATTTGTTTTCAGAGTACTTTAACCAATTTCCTCCTCAGTGTATTGTCGTCTCTCATGTTTAAGCACTGGACTTTGCTTTTGGCTTATATCTTCACATCTCCATCTGTGTTCTGAAATCAACACTGTGATTGCTCCTTCCAAGAGTATCCCGAACTCTATGTCATTAATTATTCCTGTCTCATTGCACCATGCATGACCAAGGATAGTCTGAGCTGTCTTAGGTTCCTTTGCATTCTGTTCAAGGGTACAATTATGGATGCACTCAACAAACCCCTCCACAAGGCTGCCCGGACAGTGCCGGTTCGAACAGTCAATATGAGATTAAAATTCCCCCCAGATAATTGCCGTGTACTTTTTACAGGCATTACTTATTTATTTATTACCACCCCAATATGATGTTATTATTTGGTATCCTTTTGACTATGCATAAAAGTGAATTTTTTTGTCTTGGAATTTTTAATTTCCACCCAAATGGATTCCAACTTATTATGATGTTGTTCTTGAATACCGGAGCTACACCACTTCCATTACCTTCCTGTGTGTCCTCCCGAATACTCTGAACGCCTGGAGATGCAACTCTCCATCGTGAGCAACCTGTAACAATGTCTCCTGAATGGCTACTAAATTATTTTCATTCGCGATGAGTTGTGCTATTAACTCATTGATCTTATTACGAATTCAGGTAAAGTGCCTAATGGTAGTATTCATACCCTCATGATTTCCAACATATCTCATAATATTTCCTGAGTTACCCATCACTTTTTACTTCTTTCACATTCTGAATTGTACTTGAACCTTTTGGTATACATGTTAACAGGTTGCTTATCGTTTTTTTGACTGTCATACTTCTTGTCGTTTTCCCTTTCCCTCGCCCCTCCCCAAGTCCCTATTTTATAGTATGCTTCAGCACCATATTTATACTTGCGTGTGAACACGGGTTCCAGATCAGTTCAGATGTAGACTGTCCCCACAGTACAGATCTCCCATGATTCCAAAACTGATGCCAATGCCCATGAAATGGAATAATTGACATTTGACACCCGGACTTCATATGCCGATGGTCACTTTGCTGAAATATCCAACATGTTTTAACCATTTGACTGTATTTGTGTCATCAGCTTGGAAGTCACCTTCTTTTGTTGCACAAACATAACTTGGATTAATTCCCATTTGGAGTACAGTGGTCAGATGTGATCAGCACACCTTGGCAAGCATATATTGAACTTGGACAAAGTACTATGTTTTCTTCTGTGTATGTCAACAACACCCAACGAACTGTTCAAATCATTAATTCCATTAGTTGCAGCACACCCTTATCTCCTGAATTACTCTTTAACGCAAGAAGCATCCAGAGATTCGGGTAAGAATGTAGCGGAAATTAACGACAATATTTCTTTGACTTCAGGACTGTTGTTATTCAGAAGATTACAGAAAATATGCCCTGCTTTGTGGAAAATTTCGAAATCATCTGGTAAAAATCAACAATCAAATAGCGTATTTAAAGAAATGGCAGATCCGCACATTGGGGGCTCTAGAACCGAGGGAATGATGTGAGATTTACGAGGAGACTGTTCAGGCCAGATGTTCGGAAGAGCTGCTACGGGCAAGGGGTGCAAAATGTTTGGAACACTCTGGCACAACTGGCAGAGGTTGCTGCATGAAATACTCATTTCAAGTCTGCACGAATGTTCTTTGTATCACGCTAAGTTGTCAGGGGTATGAGCTAAAGAAATTTGCCTAAGAACTATGAATTTTGGCCAAAATCCCAGAGGAATGATTTATGTATAGGAGCATAGAGTCTTAGAGTAATAGAGATGTACAGCATGGAAACACACCCATCGGTTCAACCCGTCCATGCCGAACAGCGATCCCAATCTAGTCACAACTGCCAGCACTCGGCACATATCCCTCAAAGCCCCTCCTATTCATATGCCCATCCAAATGCCTCTTAAATGTTGCAATTCTACCAGCTTCCATCACTTCATCTGGCAGCTCATTCCATCCACGTACCACATTCTGTGTGAAATAGTTGCCCCTGAGGACTCTTTTATATCTTTCCCGTCTCACACTAAACCTATGTGTTCTAGTTGTGGTCTACCCAACGCCACAGAGGAAGTAATTTGCTTATTTATCCTATCCATGCCCTTCATAATTTTGTGAACTTCTGTAATGTCACCCCTCAGCTTCCAACGCTACAGGGAAAATAGCCCCCGTCTGTTCAGCTTCTCCCTATAGCTCAAATTCTCCAACCCTGTCAACATCCTTGTAAATCGTTTTTGAACCCTTTCAAGTTTCACAATGTCTTTCTGATAGGAAGGAGACTCGAGTTGCACGCAATAATCCAACAGTTGGCTCACCAATGTCCTGTGCAGCATCAACATGACATCCTGACTACTGCATTCAATACTCTGACCAATAAACGAAAACATACCAAACGTCTTCTTCAATATCCTATCTACCTGCGACTCCACTTTCAAGGAGCTAAGTTTCTGCACTCCAAAATATATTTGTTCAGCAACACTCCCCAGGACCTCACAATTAAGTGTATAAGTCCTGCTAAAGTTTGTTTTGCAAAATGCAGCACCTCACATTTATCTGAATTAAACTCCATCTGCCTCTTCTCAGCCCACTGGCCCATTTGGTCAAGATCTTGTTGTAATCCGAGATAACCATCTTCATTGTCTACTACACCTCCAATTTTAGTATCATCTGCAAACTTACTAACTGTACCTCTTATACTCGCATCCAAATCATTTATGTAAATGAACAAAACGTAGAGAACCCAGCACCGATCCTTGTGGCAATCCGCTGGTGACAGGCCTCCAGTCCCGAAAAACAACCCTCCACCACCAACATCTGTCTTCTTTATTTAAGCCAGTTCTGTATCCAAATGGCTGCTTCTTCCTGTAGTCCGTGACATCTAACCTTGCCAACCAGTCCTCCGTGGGGAACCGGGTTAAACGCCTTACTGAAATCCATATAGATCACATCTATCATTCTGCCCTCATCAAACTCATTTTAACTTCTACAAAAAAACTCAATCAAAATTATGAGACATGATTTCCCATACAAAAAGCCACGTTAACTATCTCTAATCAGTCCGTGCCTTTCCAAATACATGTACATCCTGTCCCTTAGGATTCCTTCCAACAACTTTACCACCACCGGCGTCAGGCTCACTGGTCTTTAGTTCCCTGGCTTGTCCTTCCACTCCTTCTTAAACATGGCACCACGTTAGCCAACCTCCAGTCTTCTAGCACCTCACCTGTGACTATCGATAATGCAAACATTTCAGCAAACGCCCAGCAATCACTTTCCCAAGTTACCACAGAGTTCTAGGGTACACCTGATCAGGTCCTGGGGATTTATCCAAATGCATGCGTTTCAAGACAACCAGCACCTCTTACTCTGTAATATGAACATTTTGCACGGTGTCACCATCTATTTCCTTACAGACTATATCTTCGATATCGTTTTCCACAGTAAACACTGATGCACAATACTAGTTTACTATCTCCCCAATTTCCTGCGGTTGAACACAGAGGCCGCCTTGCTGATCTTTGAGGGACCCTATTTTCTCCCTAGTTACCCTTTTGTCCTTAACATATTTGTAAAAACACTTTCGATTCACCTTATTTCCATTTGCCAAAGCGATTTCATGTCTCCTTTTTGCCGTCCTGATATTCCTCTTCAGTATACTCCTACTGCCTTTGTACTCTATTGAGGATTCACTAGTACAAACCTGTCTTTACTTAATATATGCTTCCTTCTTTTTTCTTAACCCAACCCTGAATTTCTCTAGTCATCCAGCATTCCCTATCCCGACCAGACTTTCCTTTCAACCTACGAGAAATATAATTTCTCTGGATTCTCGTTATCTCATTTCTGAAGTCTTCCCATTTTCCTACCGTCCATTTATCTGCGAACATCTGCCACAAATCAGTTTGTCATCTCTGATGACAAGAACGTCATTGCAACTTGACGATCCGAATCTCTATGTTTAATTTCGAGACAGGAGGAGACCACTAGTGTACAGACTGAGGGGAACGAAATTTTAGAAAAGTTCTAAGAGGTCAATCATGCACCATTGTGGACTGGCAGGAGTGTTCACGAGATGGGGAGGTAGCTGAAGGACGAGGGAAGACGAAGAGAGTGGATAATGAAGCGACTAATCGAGGACAAGAACAGTCAATTTGAGATTACGAACGTTTACATGTGCAAAGTATATTCTAAATTTTCAAGGATCGATAGGAGGGCCAGTTGGTTGGAAAGGTAATGGCTGCAGACAACATTACTAATCTTTATGTTTAATGATTGTGTAAAAACCAGCATGTTTTATCCACATCTATTTTAATTGTTGTGTCCATCAACATAGAATAACTAAATTACTGTCCAAGCTTTCCCAACAAGACAACCGAATGCAATGTCAAAATGGAACACAATGTGAAAATAGGATGAGATACAATTTGATTTGAGGAACAGGGGCATAGAGTATTGTCTTCGGAGTTTTGAAACGCTGATAGACTTGTGAGTCCTGCTTCTGGATTTTCTTCAGGTTGGTTTGCAGTTTCACTTGGAGGGAAGGAAGTCAAATGAAATGTCAACATTCATTTTGAGCGTGCCAGAATGAAAATCCGTGAATATACTGCTAATGCTGTGTAACGCCCCAGTCCGTTTGATTAAATGAGTGATCAGACAGAAGGGATATATCACCAAATTTTTTAATTGTCCTCTGAACCTATTCTGTGTCACTACATAGATTCCAGTGTTTGTGCAGCATCTCGAGAGCTGTAGTATGAATCCTAATTCTTGGACATACGCAGGCATATAATTCTTTCAAGCATTTGTATTCACGGCAAACACTGCCCACAGCAGGATGAAGTTGCCTGAAACCAGAAACTGAAGAACAATTGATTTTCTTCTGTTCACCATCTCCGTGTCTCTGGGACACTCCCCATTGTTGTGAGTCCGGAATCTCCTGGGGGCTCAGCTGCTCACTACAATATGTCTGACGGTGAAAATGTTAAGCAGCGAAATCAGAACGAATGGGAGACAAGGTGAGAGAATGTAGTGAACAATTTAAATTATGGCCCACAACTCTAAGTTATCATCAATCAATTGCATACCACAAAACATCGGATGATTTGATAAACGATAATTATTGCTATATATAAAATTCCAGCTGAAATTATTTAAACTGCTCAGAACAGTCACTGTTCTGAGAACCACCGCTGCTTTTTCCTCATTACAATATTTAGTTTTGTACTTGCGATAACGAATGGCTACCAAGCGGTCGAAGGTGAATGTGACTGTGAACCAGACTGAGCGATCGGATGCTGCATAAAGCAGACAGCATGGATGTTGCACAAATCTATATCCTCCAGAAAGAATTGAATAAACAATTGCAATATGTCTCAATATCTGGTCAAGGAACACCACGAGTAAATCTGCCATTGCCATCGCCATCAGATAGCGAGTGACACATCTGGAGAGTCCACACTTCCCACGGAACAGGATCACAATCGTCACTGTATTAACTGTGGAAAAGGAAACTTCGATATAATACTTAACGATTGATGAGGGAAGAAAGTAAAACATTCAATGTTCACTTCATCCAAAGTGGTGCAGTCATGACTGTGTTTCCCATTCAGAAGGCATAATCCTAAAAGTGTACCTTCCAAATTCGGATTCTCTACTCTGATGTAACTAATTATTGTATACATAGTTGCAAGAGAAAGTGACGGAACGTGTGGTGTTGGAAAAGTCCATCCGGTCAGGAAGCATCGAGGAGCAGGAGAGTCGATATTTCGAGCATAAACTCTTCATCAGCAAACAGGAAAAAACCCAATAGGATGAGAGATCAATGGGAGCGGGTGGACTGTGGGGAAGGTAGCAGGGAATGTGCTTGGTAGATGGAGGTGAAATGTCAGAAAGGAGGTTGATGGAAATTGATAGGAAGGAAGGTGGACAGCTTGGACAGTTTTAAAGGTTGGTGTCGAGTCGGAATGTTGGCTCTGGAATAAGTTGCTGAATATGTGTTGCTGGAAAAGCCCAGCAGGTCAGGCAGCATCCAAGGAGCAGGAGAATCAACTTATCGGAAATGAGCACTTCATCAGGAATGATCACCTGCTCCTTGGATGCTAACTGCCCTACTGCGCGTTTCCAGCAATATATTTTCAGCTCTGATCTCCAGCATCTGCAGTCCTCACTTTCTCACTAGATATTACCTAGTATGGTGACGAAACGTCTGAAAATGCACCTTCCAACTCAGCGTGCAAACCGACATCGATATTATTTCATTATATTTTGTTATTATATTATATGATATGATGTTATATTATATTATATTATATTCTTTCATGTCAGCCGCAAGGATCGTGACTGTACCTCAAATTCGTTCATTGATCAGCACAATAGCTCAGTAGTTAGAATTACTGTCTCACAGCACCAAGACACAGACTTGATTTCACGAATGCACAACTGGATGTGTGGAGTTTTCGCATTCACCTCATGAATGTTTGCTTTCCTCTGATTTCTCTGGTTCCCCTCCACACTTTGAAGATGTGCAGCATCGTTGGATTAGCTATGGGGAATCTAAGTTTAAAGGGGGAGGATGAGCATGTAGTCTGGTCGAGATGTCCTTCAGAGAGTTGACATGAACACGATGGTCCGACATTACATTATTTTTGTATACACTGTCGCTTACTGATCATCTATTGAACACATCAATTAGGTCACCCCTTCACCTTCTAAATTCAAGGGAATGCGGGCCTCCTGATCAAATAATCCATGAAGTGCAGACATCATTCTTGTCTGCCCACAATTTACTTGTTCCAATGTCAATATCACCGTTCTGAGATCCGGTTCGCATTTGTGTTCACAGTAGTCCAAAGCGCGTGTTAGCAGAATGTTGTGAAATTGCAGCAGAAATTCTGTGCCCTCATGCTCCAGTCCCCGAGTTGAAGCCAGCATTGCTTCTCCTGCATTGATTATTTTCTGCAAAATGCCCCCTATAATCCTTGTTTATATTCATTCACTCTCTTGTAGAATCTGTGTTATCGATCTAAAACCCCTGTGAGTAAACGAGTGACATATCTTCTTGTAATAAGAAACACATCAGATTGATGAAGGGAACAAACAAAACGTGCAAACCTTCTCCAGAGGTTCGACTTAAAACCTTATAAAATGTAGATTCGAATGTCATCGAGAAAGAAGGACAAATATGAATTCATTATAATTGTGGAAGGAATAGTTGCTTAATGGTAATCTACTGAAGGTCATTTTGGAAAACTTCGTCGGGGAAGGTGCAGGGAATGGAGGCCTGAAAAAAACGCCATCCCATATTCCCAATTCCTTTGTCTCCGCCGAATCTGCTCCCAGGAGGACCAGTTCCTATCCCGTACAACCCAGATGGCCTCCTTCTTCAAAGACAACAATTTCCCCCCAGACGTGATCGACGATGCCCTCCAACGCTTCTCCGCCACTTCCCGCTCCTCAGTCCTTGATCCCCGCCCTCCAACCGCCACCAGGACAGAACCCCACTGGTTCTCACCTACCACCCCACCAACCTCCATATACAGCGTATCATCCGCCGTCAATTCCGCCACCCCCAAATGGACCCTATCACCAGGGATATATTTCCCTCCCCTCCCCTATCAGTGTTCCAAAAAGATCACTTCCTCCGTGACTCCCTCGTCAGGTCCACACCGCCCACCAACCCAGCCTCCACTCCCGCCACCTTCCCCTTCAACCACAAGAAATGCAAAACTTGCGATCACACCTCCTCCCTTACTTCTCTCCAAGGCCCCAACGGATCCTTCCATATCCGCCACAAATTCACCTTCACCTCCACACACATCATCTATTGCACCGCTGCACCCGATGTGGCCCCCTCTATATTGGGGAAACAAGCTGCCTACTTGCGGAACATTTCAGAGAACACTTCTGGGACGCCCGGACCAACCAACCCAACCACCCGTGGATCAACACTTCAACTCTCCCTCCCACTCCACCAAGGACATGCAGTTCCTTGGACTCCTCCATCGCCAGACCAAAACAACACAATGGTTGGAGGAAGACCGCCTCATCTTCTGCCTAGGAACCCTCCAACCACAAGGTATGAACTAAGATTTCTCCAGTTTCCTCATTTCCCCTCCCCCTACCTTGTCAGTCAAATCCCTCGAACTCAGCACTGCCTTCCTCACCTGAATATTCTTCCTGATCTCTCCGCCCCCACCCCACTCCGGCCTATCACCCTCACCTTGACAACGCCCTCCCCCAGTCCCTCTTCCCTATCTTTTAACTTAGCCTGATAGATACACTTTCCTCGTTCCTGAAGAAGGGCTTATGCCCGAAACGCCGAATCTCCTGTTCCCTGGGTGCTGCCTGACCTGCTGCGCTTTTCCAGCAACACATTTTCAGCTTATTTCTCAGAGATTAACAATATAGAGAGTCTCCAGTGGAACTCGGTAGACCTTTCAGCACCTGCAAACATCCTACTCCCAGTGTCTGCGTGTGTTTTCTCCGAGTTCTCTGGTTTCCTCGCACAGTCCAAAGGTATGCAGGCAAGGAGAAGTTGCCATGCTAAATTGACCATAGTTTTCAGGAACGTGTAGTTTAGGTGTATTGGACAGGGAAAAAGTAATGTTGCAGTGTAGGGGAATAGTTCGAGATGGGATGGTTTTCGGAGGCTCTGATTGAGCCCGTTGGGTGTAATGGCCTGTTTCCACACTATCAGAATTCTATGAAATCAGAGTGAATGTTTCAGATCCACTACGTGCGCTCTGAAAAAAAAACAGTGTGTACCATGTTAATGACGAACTGCAATGATTCACCTCATCTCCTTGGCGATCTCTTCACAAAGTCCAGGTAAACTGAATTTGCACAGGTCTGTCAGGAGTGGACTGAGAGGATTATGCATGAGGAATATGCTACAACGTTATTTACGAGATCGTGATTGTATTAAACCCCTTTGGCGCCACATGAATGCCCGAATTGGAACTTACTGATCGGTGCAGGCTCTGCTCGATTTGGCTCAATGACTATACCCAACAACAGAAACTTGTCCTCAGTCTGAAGGCAACATTGCATCTTTACTAAGGACTGAGTGGTCTTTATTCATGCCAATGATTATGTGGATGAATATATTCGAGGAAGGAAGATTTGAAAGATGGAAGGCAAGGACATTATTTCCCTTTCTGTGGTTTCCCTCACCAGGAACGTCAGGAAAGACTTTGGCACTCAAATCTAAATCAATTTGAATAGGCTTCGGAGAAACCAAGGCTTTTAAGATGAAGGCGATTAAAGTCCGAATGCCAGAATGATTTACGATCTCTGGCTGCTTTCCAACAGTTTATTACTTTGTTTAATGTTGTAGAAGGCAAGACAGTCAGCTGAAAGAGGGTGATAGGTGCAAAACAGCAAGATAATTCCTATACCGAGTCTTCCAACATGACAGGGCCTCCCTCCGAATGGTGACAAATGGTTGAGGCCGAACGATATGACTCTGTGAGGATGTTGCTGTTGGAATAGTTCTGCTTGTTTTTACGACCTCCTCCCCCACCCCCGCCCCACCAACGCTCCCCAACAAATGATGGAAAAACTACAGCATAGACAACTGGCAAGGCAACTAATTTTATTTATACAACTCAGAAAACAGGAAGTCAAGTGTCATTGGATCCACACAATGTAACACAGTCGATCAACAGAAATCAGCTGGCCCCTCACACGGTCCTCATATTCGATTTTTTTTTGCCTCACATCCGGTTTGACTTGCAGCAGTAGTTCTCTGCGAGACAAGCGTCACTTTGTCGAATTTCATGCGGACGACAACGGGATTCCCTACAAATTCCATTTTTGAGTTCACAAGGCGGTATGGGGACTGCAAGACAAAAAGGAACTGTTCAACGAGGACATTGCCAGTAGAATTAATGCCCCGTCTGTGATTGAACCACGTAGTCAAGTGAGCAGAACTGTATCCATTGCTGCTGGTCTCTTCCAATCCAAACAGGTCTGGCCAAAAAATTCTGCACAATCTTCGGAGTGTAGACTTACCAAGAGATGTAAAGAGGAAAACAGTGTCCAGTGCTCTCAGTACTGTCTCATTAAGGAATTTAAAGAGTAAAAGTATCAATATACTCCAATTGTGGTCACTTAGAGAAGGGTATGTTGAGTCCTACAAATGTCGTCGAACTGAGAGATGTGCAGACGACAACTATGTACAGTGTGGTCTCACAAACGGAGTTAAAACTATCGCTATATATAGCAGAAAAAGGGAAGTTTAACTAAAGGTTTATGGGAACAAGGACGATGTACAGAGCTCACTGGGGGATTAAGGAAAGTATACAGAGAGCAGAAACGAGCACAGTTCTTCTCTGTGAGTTAGTCGAGCCACATGCAGTCCAGCGCTATGCACAGTTCTGTCACTGTTGTCTAACTGAGGGACAAGGAAAGTGGGATTCACAGATTTCTTACGTCGTCTTCCCAAAGAGGATCGAGGCCATCGCTAAACACACTGTTTCAAGTAGTGTCCTATCAGGAGACATGTGGACCAGAACTGAGCATAATGCTTCCCGTGTAACGTTATCCATGGATATGTATAACAACTCTGTGCACAGTTTTCTTTCGTACATAAAGATAACAAAAAACATGGTTATACGCAAGCAGATTACCAGACAGTTTTGTATCGTGTTTCATTTTATGTACTGTATTAGAGAATAAGTTGTGTTCTTACGGAGTGCATTCCACAGCTCGGGGCTCAGGCAGTTGAATACAATCCAAACAATGATCTCTAAATTTATCATAATTAGAATAGTATGGGGATCCTGAAGTGTTGTTGCGACGAAATGACATTGCAGAGATCGGGAGAAGCAGGTACAAAAAATGGATTTGAAAGTATGTCCCTGTTCAATGTGGAAACCAGGCTGCTTAGAACAGTTCCTGGTGCATAGTTTTGAGGGCAGATAATTAGCAAATTGAATTGAACAGTTCTTCTAAAATTCTCCAAAATTAGATGTTAACTTTTCATTCAGAACTGGCAGGAATGGGATTCTGGTTGCTTGAAAGAAAGCAAAATAGATGTCAAAATTCAATTCCAAAACAACACACGATTGTGGAGCTGATGGTGATGGAATCCGTTTTGACATAATTGTACTTACAAACAAAAGAAACTCTAGGTCCTCCATCCACAGTAATGGGCTCGACAAGCACCAAGATGATGAGCAGGAAAACCGGTGATTTCATCTTTCTCTGTCGTGTCTGTCAGCTGCACAATGCGATGACTGGAAGAAGGAGACTATTCATAGCAAATGAGAAACTATTCTGTAGTTAATCATCACTGATCAACGTTGAGGATTGGATACACATTGTGCTCATCATAATGACATTTCACTAACTAAGACCAAATGTAACTTGAATCCTAAACCTATCTCGAACATATGATTTACATATGCACGGGTCCTTGCAGATAACAGTTCAGGTACATAAGATTGATTTTAGAAGACACATTGGATATTTGATTTAGGCATTTTGGGTAACTTGACATTATTAACTGAAACATGTAGTACATGAAGTAGATGGAATCATGGATAGTTACGAAGATGACCATAAATTGCAGAAGGACCTTAATCATGCTGCCAAATAACAAAGAGCGGTTAGTATGGATCAGAGTGAGGCCTTGCATTTTGTAAAGTCAAATCAAGATTTGATTTTCATGGTGCAAGTTAAGGCCTTAAGGAGGATGCTGAAACGGAGTGCCCTTGAAGTTCAGGATCACAGTTCCCTGAAAGTGGAGTCACAGGTAGACAAACCAGCAAAAAAGTCTTTTCACACATTGGCCTTCATCAGGCAGGACGTTGAGTCCTGAATTTGAGAAGTTGCTTTACAGTCATACAGGATGTTGGCGAGGTCGCATCTTGGCGTACTGTGTTCATTTGTGCTCAGCGTGTTTCAGAACACTTATTATTAAACTGGGAAGAGTTCAGAATGTATTTTCATGCATGTTGCGAAGACTCGACTTTCAAAGTTATAGGCAGAGGTTGGGCAAGATAGTACACTTTCTTTACAACATAGGAGACTGAGGAGGATCTCATCGGATTTCATTAGATCATGAGAGACAAGGACAGTTTTTCCCGGTGTCGGGCAATCAAGTGCAAGAGGGCATCAGTTCAAGATAAAATGGGAATGAATAAAAGGGAACACGAAGAGAATTTTTTTTATGCAGAGGCTGGTCTGCATATGGAATTACCAACTAACATAATTGGTTCAGTCGAGTACACCAGCAACATTCAAAATGTATTTGGACACATACATGTGATCGGAAAGGTTTAGGAGGATGTGGGCCAAGTGCAGGGAAATGGGGTTAGTATGCGCGACCTTTTAGTCGGCATTGATCATGTTGGGTGAAAGGGCCTGTCGCTGTGCTGCAGGACTCTGTGAATCTATAACTCTGAAAGAGCAGTCAATCTTAATTTTGATGAAAACACTGCCCTTATTTTAAAGTCGGTTTCGTGCTTCCTCGGTATTATGAAGAAATTTCGCTGATGAATCTCGATCTCCTGAAACAAAGAGAAAACACATCCATTGCACCGCATGAGCCCTCCATAACACCATTTTTAGTGTGGAGAATTAATGTGTGAGAATCAGCTGCAGACTAAACTCAGAACACGATCAGAAAAGTAACCCAAACGCCTGGTGGATGGAACAATTGACAGAAATACTTACATCTCAGTGATGTGACGGGAAGCAGTCTCTGACCATTTTGAACAGTTCATCGCCTTGTTAAATATTTGCCACTAACACGGACTTCACTGCCCACAAGGCGCCATTCAGTCTGAGAGTTTAACAAAGTTTGTATTGTCACACAGTAAAGACTAGAAATGAACAGCATCTCTTCGTAAGCTTGTGTGCTCAATGTTCGGACTGTACTCTGCTGCAATTAAATGCGGTCCAAATGTTGTGAAACTGAAAAGTTAACTTGTGGATTGTGAGGCAGGAAGTTCGAATTTGGTGTTTGCACAATGCTGGTATGAAAGCATTGCATGTCCGCTTTTGTAGATTATGTGCATTATCTGTTCATAGAGATTTAGAATGGATGTCGGTGAGCAGGAGCCTGAACGTTTGCACGTACACAGAAAGCACTCGAATCGAAATGTGTATCAAAAGGCCGTACAGTCAGCAGGACAATCAGTAATTTTGTTTTTAACCAAGACGACAGGCTGTTGAATGTAGGCAATCAATTTGAACCAGGCACTTAGTTTCCTGAATCCGATCAATTTAAGCCTGATGGTTCTGATAACACAGGACCAATCCGATAGTAATAATTATTGATATCTCACCAATTATATAAAAAGAAGAGGTCAGTTGGACAAAGGCCTCAAAGCTGGCTGCCATCTTCCAAAACTAACGGTCGTCAGGTCCAGACAGAAAATGTCTTTCCCTCACGGTTCTCGATGACTGAGGTGAAACACCATCGAAATACCAACGAGAACAGCGACACAACGAGAGAATAATGCTAATGTAGAATCAACAGAGCAGGCAAAACACCACAGTGGAAAACATATAACTTGGTTATAATTTGATAGACTAAATTCTAGCTTTTCTTAAAGAGGTGGGTCCTTTATCTATTGAAACAGCACGCCAAACAAATCTTGTCAAGTTTCTTTAGGAATCTTTTATTAGGTATTATTTTGTAATTTGAAGGGGTTTATTCAGTTTGTTAACAGTTCAGTTAGTTTATTTACTGTTAGAGTTAGATAAATGAATTGGTACTGGGTGATTTATAAATTAGTCAAGGATTTATTTCGCTTGACCATAAGAATTTGATGAAAAGCAGTTGGCACTACTTCTCACGCTGTGTACATTGCGGTACTGTAGCTATTGTATCACGCAGATAATACACAAGTTTGAGAGTCCACGTATAAGTTTTCCCACATAGTAGACATTATATTGCTGTCGATGGCAAGCAGGTGCAGACTGCTGTGTGTTCAAATATCCGTTCAGGTGATCGTGCAATGTTATAGAGTATTCCTACTTCCACATATTTCCTGTCATTGCCCCTGGTTTCCGCTAAGATGGAATTGGATTTGAGCTTCTGAGTTCAATCCGCTTTTATTTTCATTTCTTTAATTTTCTCTTCTCCAGTAGTCTTTTTATCATCATCAATTTCCTTTTATTTGACTTTCAGTGAAGAGCTCTGTGGCGATAAATGGGTCCAGCAGCGGGGACTGGTGACCATGGTTTCTGCATTGTCGAAACAGTCTGAGCGCAGATTCCTTGAGGCTGTAGTCGAGTCGTGTTTGGACCTTGGACAGCTCCTGGCGGCCTCATCAATGGCTACATGACCGACGGATGCCCTAAACCCACTTGCAGAATCAGGAGGAAGGTATTCGGCCTTTTGAGCCTGCTGCATAATTCATCATGACCATGGCTGTTAACCCAACTCAACAGCATCATCCTGATTTCTCCCCAAAATCAACAGATATGTGAAGCGTAATTTCCCCTTCATAACTCCATGTTGAATCTGTCTGATCCAGCCATTGGTTTCTAAATGCTCATAGTGACGGCGGTTTGCCAGATTCTGCACCTGTCAGCACCAGTGGTGTCTGTGTTGGTGAGGTCCAGGGAGGACTCATAGTGGCAACGGCAAGATGGCACTGAAGGGGAGTGATATTTGTTCCAGTTGCAGTGCCAGGACAACCCTCGTGCCTGGTCTCCAGGTGCATTGCCCATGAAAGATCCGTAAAGTTGGAGAGTTTCTGTAATCTAAAGATATGCAGGTTAGATGTATTGACCATAATAAATTACCCATATTATTCAGGGATGTGGAAAGAAGTGAATTAGTCAGGAGAGATGCACTGTAATAGCATAATGATTCTGGATGGTATACTCTTCAGAAGGTCTATGTGGAGTTTTTGGGCCGACTGACCTGTTTCTGCACGGTAGAGATTCTATGAATTCTCTGATGTTATCTATCCATTTTCTAACATTGTATTCTATGTTTTGACATATGTTTCTTTGCTTTAAGATAACACTAGAGAGTGGCCACAGTATAAAATACTTTTCACGACGTTTAGGAACGCGATACGAGTGACAACAAATATATCAACGAATAATTAAATCAACTTCAGACAGCATTCCCACCTCAAAATCCTCCTGTTATTTTCAAAAGTATTCCCACTTCCTCACGATCATTTCATTTGAGATGACGTTCCAATAGCCACATTGTGCTGTTGATTTAAACAGTGTCACCACTTAGACATATTCCAATTATTTTGGGCCACATTCCTAATTACACATTTCTTTGTTATTGTGAGATATTACAGCTTCCAAATGTTTCCTGTTTTTATTGGACACGATTCTCACGTGTTCACTGGTACGATCAGCAAAATTTCCACTTCCATCTGTCCATCTCTTTTCAGACAATATTCCCGCTTCCACATTCCCCTGTTATTTTGACTGGAGTTGTCACTTCCACATGATGCCTCCTTGTTCATGCAGTGTCCTCACTTCCACATGTTCACTGGCATTAAAGGCAGCATCCCCAGTTCCACGTGTTTCTGTTATTTTCTCCCGTTTTGGAGAGGTTTTCAAGAGGACTCCTGTGTCATGTGTTTAGACATCGATATTTGTTCGGAGGTTCTTATAAATCCAGCCTGGGGAGGTCATTGGGGAGCGAGTCCAATGCATTCTGCACACTCCCTACCTCCTAATATAGTACAGGATGTTCACACATTGCTCCTTAAAATGATTGCATGCAACATTGATATCAGCGATTGCCACATCTCCTTTATTCGATGTGCCCTTCTCAAGACATTTGCCAGCTGCAGTGTAACGGAGTGGGGGATGAATGCCATCTTATGCAGTTGTTAATTAGCATTTTTCCTCAGACATCCATTCCCACGTGCACGTTCAAACTAAAACTAAAAACTGTGTGTGCTGAAGATCTGAAACCAAACTCTTTTGATGAAAACTCGCCATAATTGAGATATTAACTGCTTTCTTCCCGCAGATCCAGTCAGAATTGTTAAGATCCATGAACAATTTCAATCCCTGCACGTCAAACTTTCTGTTTATACATGCACAAAGCATGTACTGCAGTTTTGAAGTCGATATGCAACTTTCCCCAACTTTTGTTTCTCTTTGCTGTTTCTGAACTTCACTCAAAATGATTATGTAGAATCTGGGCTGAGGCGACCTTCGTGGCAGATTCGAGCCGGATGTTCAGTGAGGCCAAATTCGATTTTGAGATCACCTCGCTGCCTCTTGTTCGCTCATCTCAATAGGAATGGTGAGATTGTCATCAGGTTACCCCTCCCCGTGAAGGAGTGGAAAGGACAATGCTCTCCTTTCCTCCAGACATCCGAGACTGCTGAAAGCTTGATCGGCAAATTCAGAGGAGGCTGCCTTCGTCTGGTGTCATGGCCTTCACTCCTGGTTTTGATGAAATAGAGGTCCTGAATGTGTACTTCCCCACGCAGTAGGAGTTCCATGCATAGGTGCGCAATGCAGGGGGAGGGGTGTAGGTGAGTTTTTGAAGATACAATGCCCGTCCTTAAAAATTACATTCTTTCAGCTTTTCAGCCATTATTCCCTGCCCGATTGCAACTGTATTTTGCCAATTTGACTGAACAATATATCTCAGGAACCACCATCACTTTCGTTAATTATTTCCCATCCCATTGGCAGGACAGGATCCCGATTGTTCGTGGCAGTGTGAGATAGATGGGAAAGTAGTAACTCTGGATATCGTCAAAACTGGCTTCAGAAACACATAAATCTCAATAAGAGCAGGTCAGATAGATTAAAGAAAACATAGTGCTGATTGACATCTCCTGCTCTCCCCAGTGCACCTTTTGATAAATTAGGTCTTATTGATCATGAAAACAAATTGGACACTCCGCTGAGGGTGAATACGGCACACATCATACTCTTCAATGTCCATCAGCATGAATTTCTCTACTGGACAAACTTTGACTGAGCAGGCCAAGGCAATTCCTGATGAAGGGCTTTGGCCCGAAACGTCGAATTTCCTGTTCCTTGGATGCTGCCTAACCTGCTGTGCTTTAACCAGCAACACATTTTCAGCTCTGATCTCCAGCATCTGCAGACCTCACTTTTTACTTGCAGTAAGGGATGACTGAACCGACAACGGTGATGCATCTTGGTTGTAATGATTCTGTACCAAGATGCATCGCCCATAACAGAATCACCAGGAGCGTCCAGGCCACAGTCCTGGTGAGTTGGAATCCCATATATCGTAAACATACAGTCGGTATTTTCATCTCATGGAGTAGCATCCAGCGAATCTAAACTGGTCCAAAAGGAAATGTGAGTTGTCAGCAACAGAAGAAGTGCAATCAAGCACAAACATTTAACACAGACATTTTTAGGATTTTCGCCTGTTAGAGGGTGTGGACCTGGAATACTTCACCGTAATGCCTATCAATGTTTGACGATTATGTGTATGCAAGACTGAGATATGCATTTTTACACAGTACAGGTTTCAAGAAATATGGGAATAACGTAAGAAAATGATATTGAAGATTATTGGATAAGTTCGGATTTCATTTATTAACTGAGCAGAGTCTTTGGGCCAAATGGCCTTCTTCTCATTCTAAGTCTTATGGGGTAAAGATACGCCTGTACAGAGATGCGTGATCTGCTGTCTAGTGTTTGGATTGTTCATTGAAAAGACAGACCTGAGTCGTGTACATGAACTAATCAATTCGAGATCAACTAGGAAATCAAGGTTTAAAAGGCCAGAACTAGTTGAAAAAGGAAACAATATAGTGACAGTAAAACATTCCGATTCTGATCCAGAAAGGTCGAATTATGGAGCAGAGAGTTTCTATTTGACTGCTCTGAGTTTGTCGACAGGCACTATTTGTTGTCTTGGTAGCAGGACATTTCTCTGATTCCCCTCAGGGTTCTGAGTCTTGACAGTGCCGTCTCTTCTTCCACTAGTTCCCAACTTGTCAATCCAAATGCATCTCACCTATAGCAGCTGCCGTGAGAGAGGGACATGCGTATCATTTTTATTGCAAAATATATCTCTGAATTACTGAATTGAAGTCCCCGTAATTTCGATTCAAGAAACGAACAAAACGTCTCAGTAGGTCGAAGAGAAACACTTAAAATAAACTCAGAAGCTCGGTGAAAGGCTGGAAATTTCCCAGAGTTCACTGTGATCCGCGTCAGAGACAGAAACAGAGACATTTTTTCTTTTCAGCCAGATGTGATTGTGGGAGCAAAGGCCAGCACGGTTCCATCTGCTGGAGAGGCGTCGCAATCACTGCTTGAAATGACAGCAGCAAATCATTGCAGACGCTGGATTCATTAGTTTGCCTAGAGACGTTCGTCTTCAAAACGTTCAGACACGGAGGTATCATGAAAAAAATCGAGGGTCATTAGAATATGCAAAAATGAGCAGAGATGTTTGCAATTTCTTCATTCATATTTATGGAATTTAATAGAAAGTAAATTGAATGTGGAAGTCGTATAAGATTCAATCAATTGCACATCACATGCCTCCATCCGCATGGCAATCCATCACTGCCTCCCTCAGTTCCTGCTCAAATTTGCCCATCATGTATTCTCCACATTATCAAAGCAGTTCTCATCGTTCACGAGAAAAGTAATCAATTTTCTTTCCTGACTGACTTATTTATGCAATTTAACGATGACTGTGAAATGAGACTTAGAATGCAGCACATTCAGAACTTCTCATTGTTCTGTGTAAAAGCCTCATTATACCTTATTCGTCTCAGTTTGATCACCACACATACTTCCTAAACAACAGAATAATGTCAACGACAGCTTAATGGTTTTGAATTCACATTATTTTGCTGATGTTAAAATACGCTAGTACAGGACATGTAAACCCAATAAATAGATTATCATCGTTTCTTGGCAGCTTTGAAAATCACAAATCTGAAAATCAATTCATGAATTGTCATTGATTTATCCAGAAGAATGAGTAAACCATGCTCGTTTAATGATGCTTCTGGATAAATCTGTTTCGGTCATGTTTACGCCATTCTGCCAAAGGCATTCATTTTGACTTATTTTTTTTTAATGTGATCCCTTTATTCGAAAAGTCACACGGACTGGTCCAAGGCTATTATGAAACTAGAGACGGTGTAGAAAAGGTTTGCAAGATATTCTGCTCAAACTTTTCTGGGATATGAGGAGGCAGGCAGACGGTGGTGTGACTTGGAGCCCGTATCTCCGTATTCTCACTTACATTGCCTTTTGCCAACTAGGTGCTTCTCCAGTGTCCTCAGATTTTACGCACAATTTTTCACTGCTATCTTTGATTGGCCTGAATCTTACTCTGGTCATTCTCTTATTCCTGATATATCGATAGAAGGCCTTAGGGTTTTCCATGATACAATCTATGAACAACTTCTCATGTCCTCTCCCGGATCTTTTTAATCCGAACTTTAGATTGTTTTTGGATGACTTATAACTCCTCAGCCACCGAACTGAACCCTCACGCCTTATCAAGTGTGTCCATTGTATGCAGTTTCTTTCCCATTCTATGTATCCTAAGTCTTTCTTAATCACATCATAATTGCTTTCCCCCCACCTATATCTGTTTCTCTGCGGCATAACCTATCTCTTCCCAGTTGTATTGCAAACATAATAGAATTATGGTCACTATAGCCAAAGTGCTCACCTACCTCCAAAGCTAACACCTGCGAGGTGTCATTCCTCAGTACCAAATCCGAAAGAGCATCATCCCTAATTGGCCTGTCTACATGCTGTGTCGGAAAATTTTCCCGCACCCATGGCACAAAAAAATATCCATCTGATCTACTTGCTCTATAGTCAATAGTCAGGAATTTAATGTCCATCACAAAAACCAACTTGTTACTCTCGCTCCTTTCGACAACCATCTTTGCTTTCCTATCGTCTACATTCCTGGGACACTCCGCAGGCCTATTGAAAACTCCCAACAGGCAGATCTCTCCTTGCCTGTTTCTAATGTCTGCCCAGACTACCTCAGTGGATGTGTCCTGCTGTAATAATACCCTTGATTAACAATGCCACACGCCCTTCCTCTTTTTCCATCATATCTGTTCTTGCTCAAACATCTAAATCCCAGAACCTGCAACAATCAATCCTGTCGCTCTTCTAGCCATGTTTGCGAAATGGCACAGCATCGAAATCCCAGGAAGCAATCCATGCTGCAAGCTCAGCCGCCTAATTCCGGATGCTCATGGCATTGAAGTCCACACATTGCAAACCAGCATCGTGATTGTCAGTGCCCACAAGCGACCTGGTAAACCTATCCCTGACCTCACTAACCTCAACCTCCTGTAAACTCGAACAACAATACAGATTCGCATTTCCGTACTGCATTAAATTAACACTTCTCCACAAACAGTATTAGCAAATTCCACCACCACCCACCCCCCAACTCACCCCAAGGGATATTGGTACCGGTCTAGTTCAGGTGAAGACCATCCTGTTTGGAGAGGTCCCACCTTGCCCAGAAAGAGCTCCAATTATCCAAAATCCAATACCCTTCCTCCTGCACCATCCCTGTAGTCATATGTTCATCTCCACCCTCTCCCTAATCCTTGCTTCTCTAGCCCGTGGCACCGGCAACAATCCAGAGATAACCACTGTTTGTTTCAGTTCCAAGCTTCCACCCTACCTCCCTGAATTTCTGCCTTACATTCTCACCTTTATTTATACTTATATTGTTGGTGCCGATGTGGACCACGACTTGGGGCTGCTCATCCTCTCGTCAAGGATCCTGAAAACATGATCAGAGACATCACGTACGCTGGCACCTGGGACGCAAGACACCAATTGTGATTCTCTCTCGTTCCCACAAAACCACTGAACTGTTCCAAGCTATAGTGTCCCCAGCGACTAAGATTCTGGCCTTCCCGCTTCCTCTTTCAATAACAGGGACAGATTGTGCGCCAAAGACCGGTGCCGCATTTCATACCCCGGTAAGCAATCCTTCCCATCAATATCTAAAATGGCATACTTGTTATTGAGGAGAACCGCCAAAGGAGCATCCTGTACAAATTTTCAGGTTCCCTTTCTTACCCCTGAAGGTAACCAAACTACCTTCTCCAAGTAGCTGACGAGTAACTACCTCTCAATAGCGGTTCTCAATAAACCCCTATGCCTCCCGAATGATCAAAGTTCATCCAGCTCTGACTCCACTTCCCTAACATGATTCTCGAGGAGCTAGAAGTGGGTGTGCTTCCCATAAATGAAGTCAGCAATGACAAGAGGGGCGACCCATACCACCCCACGTACTGCAGGAGGAATATTCAACTGCCCGAACCTCCATTCCAATACTTCTAAATTCCAAAGTACACGGCTGAAAATAAAGAAATTCGAAAGAATACCGTTGCCACTTTACCAACCAAAGCACAGAATTTTCTTTTTGTATTTCGAGGAGAAGGCTGGGTGCAAGGTAATACCCGAGTAGTGTTTTGGTAAAGGAGCCACCCAAATATGTGAGCTCGTGATCTCTCCGACTGCCTCCAGAAACTGAAAAAGCCTGAACTAAGAGAAATTTAAACAGCACACTCTCAATCAATAGATTGAATTAAACCAAAAAAAATCAATCAATTTCATCATTTATATAAATTATTTGGATGTGGGCTTAAGAGTTATAGTTAGTAAATTTCGAGATGGCACGAAAGTCGGCGGTGTCCTGGACAGCAAAGAAGGTTATCTAGTATTACAACTGGGTCTTGATGACATCAGCCAATGCAGTGAGGAGTGGCAGATGGAGTTTAATTTAGATAAATGCGAGGTGCTGCATTTTGGGAAAGCAAACCTCAGCAGGAGTTATTCACTTAATGGTAATGCCATAGGGAATATTGATAAACAAAAGGACCTTGGGGTGTCGGTTCATAGCTCCTTGAACGTTGAGTCACAGGTGGATAGGAGAGTGAAGGAGACGTTTGGTATGCTTTACTTTATGATTTGATTAGATGAGATTACTTACACTGTGGAAATAGGTCCTTTGGTAAAACAAGTCCATACCGAAATTACGAAGAGCAACCCACCCCGACCCATTCCCCTATATTTACCCCTTCACCTACCACTACTGGCAATTTATCGTGGTCAATTCACCTAACCTGCACATTTTTTGGACTGTACCAGGAAACCAGAGCACACAGAGGAAGGCCACGGAGACAAGGGAAAAATGTGCAAACTCCACACCGACAGCTACTTGAGGTGTGAATTGAATCCGGGTCACCATCGCTGTGAGACAGCAGTGCTAACTTCTGTGCTAACGTGCCGCCCATTGGTCAAAGAATTGAGTTTGTGAGTTGGGAGGTCGTTTTGTCGCTGAAGTGGACATTGGCCATGCCACATTTGGAACATTGCATGCAATTCTGATCTCCTTTCTATGGGAAGGTTGTCGTGAAACTTGAAAGAGTTCAGAAAAAAGATTTACAAAGATGTCGGCAGAGTTGAATACTTTTAGCTGCAGGGAGAGCCTGAATAGGCTAGGGTTGTTTCCCTGGAGCGTTGGAGGCTGCAGAGAGACCTTGTAGCTGTTTATAAAATCATGAGGAGCGTGGATACGGTAAATAGAAAAGGACGTTTAAGTCGGGTGCGGGAGTAAAGAATTAGAGGGCATATGTTTAGGCTGAGAGTGGAAAGATATGAAAGGGACATAAAGGGCAACCTTTTTCACACAGAGTGTGGTACGTGTGTGGAATGGACTGCCAGAGGAAGTGGTGGAAGCTAGCACAATTGCAACATATTAGAGGCACCTGGGTGGGTATATGAATAGAAAGGGTTTGGAGCTATATGGGCCACGTGCTGGCTGGTGGGACTAGATTGGGTTGGGATATCAAGTCGGCATATTCTAATTGGACTGAAGGGTTTGTTTCCATGCTGTACATCTCTATGAGTCTAACGCACAGATTTCAATAAAACATGCAATCAAGAAAGAACCCATTCTACTCATTATTGTACACTGACAACAAAGTTCCACTTTAAAAATTACAGACTTATCTGTTCTTCTCAGCCAAGTTTGGAAACAACACGTGGATGTTATATTATCATGACAATATCAAATATTTACAGTGTAACAGGACAAGGTATATTCCAATCTAATATTAATTTAATGCCTCATCACATGTCCGTTTTTGCCTGGAAATCACCCATTTTTGTTACGAACATTAAGAAAATGCATCATTCTGGTCGCCATATAAATAAGTGTGCCAAAATGACTTAGTCAATGATGACACAATCACATGCAGACATTGCTCGATAAACTCAGAGGGGTTGGCGGCATCAGTGGAGAGAAATCGCAGTTGACGTTTCGAGTCGAGTGACCCTTCCTTAGAAAATTAAACGCGCTACAATGTTTCAGAGTGTGGGTGGCCTGGACCAGACTTTCCTGAAACTGCCCCAATTCCCCACTGTTTAATTCTTGCCAGTCTTCAATACAACGCCGAATCAGAAAAAAACCCTGAAAAACGGAATAGGGTTCACAGATTATATCACACAGCAGGATGTTTCAGTCTGGGTGAAGCTCAATCTTCATTCAGAGAGCGATTAGGAGCAGCAGCAGCAACTTCTCTGAGCACGAATGAGCAGTCCAGCGCGTGGTCTAACTTGTACATTCGGACAATGAGGAGAGCTGATGGGCTGGAGGACCAGCTTGCTTCGGTCCTGCAGGACCTCCAATTGGCCAGCGGTGAGGCTGTTCAATGGAAGGCTCACATTGCCCTTGAACATGTGCGTGCGCGATTCTGAGTTATAGATAAATGCTTACATTTATTTGTAAATAAATCAACTCATCGAGCTTATCCACCCAAGTGCATCCATATTCTTCCTTTGTGCAACTGGGACTTTGCAACTTGCCACACTCTGTGTTCAATCATCCAGATCAATACATCCAGGAGCAGTCTCATGGAAAGCTGCAGAGTGCCAAGATATGGAAACAGATGTTCCTTCTGGGTGAAACATTAATCTGAAGTTAATCTTGGAGGCAATATGGAGGGACATATTTTAATCTTATGAAGAGGATCATTTCCGTAATTTAGATCAATTGTACTGGGCGAAAGTGAAACTGCAGATGCTGGAGCGAGAGTCGAAAGTGTGGTGCTGAAAAAAGACAGCACATTAAGCAGCATCCGAACAGCAGGAGAATCGGCGTTTCGGGCATAAGCCCTTCATATTGTACTGGCTCATGTGCACACACAAGATAATTCACAGTGCCTTTTGAACACCTATATGTCGCTCTTTCTGTCGTCAATCAGCTCAGTGCTTCACACCTCAGAGCTCAACCAAGCTGCTCTCAGCTGCTTGATATCGGCTTTCCCAGGAGTTGGGCAATGCAGAATTAAACTTTTGTGTAATAAAGGAAGCAACCTCCATCTGTCTTTCAAGTGGCGCGCTGTAATGCTATTGCTGTAGGAATCTCATTTTCGTACTGCTGAAAGAACGTGAGAGTGAGGAACAGGGGTCTATAATTCAAGACTATTCCACCATTTAATACGACAATGGCTGATCTCATCTCGACTTGAATTCTACTTTTCTATCCGCTCATCATAATCCTTCAGCCAGCCAGTAATTACAATCTGTCCCTATCTTCCTTTCAATTCATTCCATATCTTGTCATCCGCTACCCTGTGGAAAACGAATCCTATCATTTCAAACCTAGTTGTGGGAATATTTTCTCATCGTTACTTTTATAAATCTGATACCTGTTTGCCTCAATCTTTTGCATTTTCTCGATGTAGATGAGTGTGACAAGTTCGGGAAGAAAATATCACATTTTCTCGTTCCCCTTGAGAATGCAGGCTGAGCTGCCTTCTTGAACCGCTGTAGTCCACGTGGTACAGGTTCACTCACAATATCCTTCGGGAGAGAATTCTAGAAGTTTAACCGAGTGACACCGAAGGAATGGCTGATATATTTTCTGGGTGGAAAGTAACTCGGAAGTGAGCTTAAAAGGGGTAAAGTTCCCATGTATATGCTCCTCTTATCCTCCCAGATGGAAGAGGTCACGAACTTGGAAAGTGCTCTCCGAGGAGCTTTCTGCACTACATCTTTTAGTTAGTCCCCACGGCTACTTCCGAATGTGAGTGGTGGAGGGAGAGGATGTGGTGCTATTTAAGCAGGCCTGCTCGTTGACAAGCTTCTGGAGTGCTGTTGGTACAGCACCCATCCAGGTAATTAGGGAATCACACTCTGGAGAGGAAATAGCAACACACAAGTATCTGCCATCTGTGTTTGTCTGTCTCCATCTGGGCCTTTCTTTTACCCTTGTCTGTCTCACAATCGCCAAATGTCTTGAATCGCTCTCTTATACTATTTCCATCATTCACTCATTGCTGCCTTGAACTCTCTCACAGACCTGCTAAGCGTGGGAAATCATGTCTCACAAACTTGATTCAGCTTTTTTTGAAGAAGTAACAAAGAACATTGAGTGCAGAGCAGTAGATGTGATCTATTTAGATTTCAGTGAAGCGTTCGACAAGTTTCCCTATAGGAGACTGATTCGCAAGGTTAGATCTCATGGAACACAGAGAGAACTAACCATTTGGATACAGAACTGGCTCAAGGTAGAAGACAGAGGGTGGTGGTGGGTTGTTTGTCAGACTGGAGACCTGTGCCCAGTGGAGTGCCTCAAGGATCGGTGCTGGGCCCGCTACGTTTTGCCATTTATACAAATGAATTGGCTGCGAGCATAAGTTTGCAGATGACACCAAAATTGGAGGTGTATTGGACAGCGAAGACGGTTCCCTCAGATTACATCAGGATTCGGAGCAGATGAGCCAATGGGCTGAGATATGGCAGATGGAGTATTATTCAGATAATTGCGAGGTGCTGCATTTTGGGAAAGCAAATCTTAACAGGACTTATACACTTAGTGGTAAGGTCCTGGGGAGTGTTGCTGAACAAAGAGACCTTGGAATGCAGGTTAATAGCTCCTTGATAGTGGAGTCGAAAGTAGATAGGATCGTAAAGAAGACGTTTGGTATGCCTTACTTTATTGGTCAGAGTATTGAGGACAGGAATTAGTAGGTCACGTTGCGGCTGTACAGAACATTGGTTAGGCCACATGGATTATTGCGTGCAATTATGGTCTCCTTCCTATCAGAAAGATGCTGTGAAACTTGAAAGGGTTCAGAAAAGATTTACAAGTATGTTGCCAGGGCTGGAGGATCTGAGCTACAGGGAGAGGCTGTACAGGCTGCGACTGTTTTACCTGGAGCGTCGGTGGCTGAGGGGTGACCGTTTGGAGGCTTATACACTTATGAGGGGCATGGATTGAATAAATAGGCAAAGCATGAGTCGCTGAGAACACATCGAACAGGCAGCAGCAAAGCACACAAGTCGGTGATATTTCTCTTCCCACCCCCGAACTGTCTCAATCAACAAGTGTCTCTTTCTCTTGTGTTCAATTATTTTTTATTTCTCCTCCTTTCCATCTGTCTTGATCTCTTTCACAGTCATTCTTCCTTTGCCTCATTGACCTTCTTTCTTTCTCTACCAATAGCTTTCTTTCTGTCTCATCATTTGTCACTGCCCTCTCACTGCCTCGAACTCAGTGCCTCTCGATCTTTTTTATGTCTCTCACACCTTCTGTCCATCCGTCTCCCCATATCTATTTCACAGTATCGATCTCTCGATAAACAACAGAGTCATACCTTTCATGCCATGAGCTCTGCTCGATGGCAAATTTTCACTCTTAGTTTCCCACATTTTCTCCATGATAGGTCATTCATTGTGAAATACATCGATGACATTTCAACGTGCCCTCACTGAGTTAATTGATCAGTCTATGCCATCTATCTCTGTTACCTCATTCACTATTCATTCGTACGCCATGACCCCAGTGCCAGAGCTTAAAAAGGATAGTGTATCTAACAGGCCGTGACTCCCAGTCCGAGAGGCGGAACAATGGTGAGGTTGTTCAGAACATTGGTTAGCACTTTTGGAATACTGCGTGCAATTCCTGTCTCCTTCCAATTGGAAGGCTGTTGGAGTCATCGAGTCATAAAAATGTGCAGCAAAGAAACAGACCCTTCAGTCCAACTTTCCCTCAACAACCAGATATACGAACCTAATCTAGTCCCATTTGCCAGCAATGGGCCCACATCCTTCTTCTTACTTCCTCCACTTCCTTCTCATACACCCATCTAGATGCCTTTAAAATGTTGCAATTGTACCAGCTTCCACAAATTCGCCTGGCTGCTCATTCCATATAAGTACCACCATCTGTGCGAAAACATTATCCCTTATGTCCCATTAATAACGTTCCCATTTCACACAAAGCCTAAGCCATCTAGTTCGGAACATACAACGCTACACATGTCCCGCCAATCTGAAAGAAAATACCTTGTCTAGAAATCCTATCGCTGCCGCTCATGATTTTGCAAACCCCCATAAGATCACCCCTCAGCCTCTGACGCATCAGGGGAAAGCAACCCCGGCCGATTCAGCATCTTCCTACACCACACATCCTCCAAAACTGGCAACATCCTTGTAAAGCTTTTCTGAACTCTATCGAATTTCACAACATCCTTCCGTTAGGAAGGAGACCAGAATTGCATGCAATATTCTAAAAGTGGCCTGACCCCAGTGTCCTGTATAGCTGCAGCATGAACTCCCAACTCCTATATTCAATGCTGCTACCAATCAAGGAAAGCATACCAAACGCCTTCTTCATTATCCTATTTACCTGCAACTCTCCTCTCAAGTAACTATGAATCTGCACTCCAAGGTCCCTTTGCTCAGCAGCACTCCTCAGGACCTTATCATGAAGTGAATAAATCCTCCTTGAATTGCTTTTGCAAAATGCATCACCTCGCATTTATCTCAATTAAACTCTATCTGCCACTCCTCAGCCCATTGGCCCATTTGATTACGATCCCATTGAATTCTCACGTTACCTATTTGGCTCTCCACTGCACTTCGAAATTTGGTGTCATCTGCGAACTTAAAACTATATCTCGAATATTCCATGTTACGTCCTTTTCATGCTCTCGTACCATCTGAGAAGCTTCACATGGGGCATGTGCAAGTGTAGACCGTCAGTGGTATAATGGCGCATTCCCAACGAATGTGTGGATTTCCACTAATGGCAGTCCTTCCTTAACTGAAAATCTCACTACGGTGTTTTACAGTGTTTTACACTTGTGAGTTTCGTGTTGTCGCCATGATGTTTCGTCTGTCCACGAGTGTATGGTGGAACTTGGAAGCTGGCAGAATTTAAATTCAGTTAATAAATCAGGAACTGAAAGCAAACCATCAGTGGTAGTGATCCAGGAGCTATCATGGATTACCCTTATAACGCCTCTGGTTTGCTAATGTCCGTCAGGACATCCTTTCCTGGTCTGGCCCACAGCCCCACAACAATTTGATTGATTGTTAATGATTCCTGAAGTGACTTGAGCAAATGACTCAGTTCCGGGGCAGTGACATTTTTTTTAATAAGAGGTAGCATTACAGCTGTACTTACTAAGGATATTCCAGGAAATACATCCAGGAAGGTTGTTTGGGCTAAACTGGGAAATAAGAAAGGGATGATCACTTTATTGGGTTTGTATTATAGACCTCGAATAATCAGTGGAAAATTGAGAATCACATTCGCAAGAATATTTCAGTTTGTCCATAAGAATGACAGGGCGGTTATGATGAGGGGCATTTACTTTCCAACCATAGACTTGGACTCTGATAGTCTAAAGTGTTTAGATGAGCAAGAATTGTTAAGAGTTTAAGCGATTCTTTTCTGAGTCAAGATGTGAATGTACCAAGTAGAGAAGTGCATAAACTGACCTGCTCTTGGGTAACAAAGCAGGGCAGGTGACGGAGGTGTCAGTGGGGGAATAATTTGGTGCGAGAGACCAGAATCCTATTGTTTTAAAATAGTGATGGAAAAGGAGAGACCGGATCTAACAGCTGAAGCCCTCAATTTCAGGAAGGCTAACGTTGGTGGGATTAGATAAGAACTTCCAAAAGCTGATTGGGAGCAGATGTTCGCAGTTAATGGGACAGCTGATAAATGGCAATCTTTTAGAAATGAACGGTAACTCTGGTATGTGAAGGAAATTTGGATGACTGTAGACTTTGCCGGTTTGATTAATAACAAGAAGGAAGCATATGTCATTTACAGACAGGACAGATCGAGTGAATCATTAGAAGTGTGTAAAGGCAGTAGGAGAATCCTTAAGAGGGAAATCAGGAAGGCAAAAAGGGAACATGAGATACCTTTGGCAAAAACGATTATAGAGAATCCAAAATGTTTTTACAAATACATTAAGGACAAAACAGTAAAGAGGGTGAGAATAGGATCCCTCAATGATCAGTAAGGCGGTCTTCGTGTGAAGCCACAGGAAATGGGGGTAATACTAAATATTTGGCGTAAGTGGTTACTGTAGAGAAGAACATGGAAGATATAGGATGTGGGGAAATGGATGATGACAACTCGAAAAATGTCCACGTTACAGTGGAGGAAATGTTGCATGTCTTAGTACGCATAAAAGTGGACAAATCCCTACTACCTGTTCACGCCCCTCGAAATCTTTGGGAAGATAGGGAAGTGATTGTTGGGCCTCTCAGTGAGATAATTGTATCAACGATAGTCACAAGTGAGGTGCCACAAGACTGGAGGTTGGCTAACGTGATGCGATTATTTACGAAAGGTGGTAAGAACAAGCCAGGGAATTATAGACCAGTAAACCCTCCATTGGTGGGGAGAAAGTTGTTGGAGAGAGTCATGACGGACATGATTTACATATGTTTGGATAGACAAGGACGGATTAATGGAAGTCAGCATGGTTTTGAGCAAGGGAAATCATGTATCACGGACTTGATTGAGGTTATTTTGAAAAGATAACAAGGAGGTTTGATGAGGGAAGAGCGGTGAACGTGACGAATATCATTAGAGATGTGTTCGACAAGTTCCCATGGAAGGATGGTTAGCAAGGTTTCATCTCATGGAATACAATGAGAACTAGCCATTTGGTACAGAACTGTCTCTAAAGTAGAAGACAGAGGGTGGTGGTGGAGGGTTGTTTTTCAGGCTGAACGTCTGTGACCAGTGTAGTGCCACAAATATCGGAACTGGGTCCACTACTTTTCTTCATTTGCAGAAATGACTTGGATATGAACATAAAAGGTATATTGGTAATGTTATAGACGATATCGAAATTGGAGGTATTGTGGACAGCGAAGATGCTTACCTCAGATTACAAGGAGATCTTGACCAGATGGGCAAATTGGCTGAGGAGTGGCAAATGGAGTTCAATTTTGTTCAATACGAGGTGCTAGTCCAGAACTAGAGGGCATAGTGTGAGGGTGAAAGATGAATGGTGCAAAAGGAACCTAAGGAGCAACATTTTTCATGCAGAGGGTGGTGTGTGTGTGTATGGAATGAGCTGCCAGAGGAAGTGGTGGAGGCTAGTTCTTTTGCAGCATTAGAAAACCATCTGGATGGGCATATGAACAGGAAGGGTTGGAGGGATATGGGCCGGGTGCTGGCAGGTGGGCCTAGCTTGGTTTGGGATATGGGCGAGTCAGCATGGGCGAGTTGGACTAAAAGGTCTATTTCCATGCTGTACATCTCTCTGACGTGATGATAACCAAATCATTGGCATAAAATGACAAAAAAGTATTGGATTCAACACTGTTTATTTGTTTTGAGCTGAAATCCTTAGATGTGAATCAATAAACAGCAGGTCAAGGATTGTAATATCCTTTACCATTTTCCAGGCTTTTTTTTTAATTTTCATGCCTGAACACTTACAACAACCGAACAGTTTCACTGTCATATCTCAAGAGTGGAGCAGGGCAGAAGGACTGGGAAGAAAACTCCATTAGGGTGGGCTTTTGTGCGATGGAGGAGAGAATGGACATTCCTCTGAAGGCACAGCTTCAAAGACATCACCAAATCTCATACATCTTTATTTCATGGGACTTGGTTGGTGCTGACCGGTCTCCAGTCCCTCATTGCCCCTCTTGCGAAGGTTGGCTGGAGGTAAGGGTGAGTTGTTCCTTGAACCTCTAAAGACTGTGTCGTGTAGGCAGACCCAAAACCAACTATGAAGCAGGGAATTCCAGGACTTTGACTCAGCGACACTGAAGGAATGGTTGCGATCAGTGGTATGTCAGTCCTCTTCAACGCTGAAAACAAATTGAGGAATACACTGAGATCAAACGAGCACATAGCAAGCTCTGGATGTGACACTTCAATGTTCATTACATAAAGAATCTCCGCAGGAAAACCACTGACTGAGCAGGCTGAGAAATAAAAGGCAGAACATTTAGACTACGAAAAGTGATTCGTGGGTCATCGAATGGAAGCATCTTAAATGAACCGAATGTGAACAACCCTCCCTGGCACTGATGGATCTGTCCGCAATGGTATTTCTAGGAGAGTCCAGCGCACAGGCATGACAGAGGTGCATTCCCACACATCATAAAGATGCCTTCTATTGTGTTATGTGACACTACTGCTGGCAAAGTTTGACGTACCTCTCAAGAATCCATCAACTCCAAACTGAACATCTATAAGGTAACTGTGGCCCTTCAGCAGCAGCAGAACTGTAGCCAAACATTAACATTCAGCTGAGAAATAAGGCTAATTTTCTTCGATCAGAGGATGCATCTAGAATTATTCACTTCAGTGGCTGTCAAAGTTTGGCTATTACGTGCATTCGTAGAGACTTTCTCTTAAATGAGCAAGTGATTCAAGAGTCACGGGAAAAACGCGGGAAAGTGAACCTGAGGATTATTAGCTTAGTCATGATTTTGTTTTTTTTTGACAGAGCAGAGTAGTTTGGCTGAATCGTCTTCATTCCACACGTCTTGTTGTCTTGGGGTCGAAAATTATGTTTATGTGGTGATGGGCGATCTGCTGCTTAGTTTTTGTACTGTTCATTGAGAGGAGGATTCCGAATTCTGTCGAGCAGCAAATCATTTGTGGAGACAGAGGGTGGTGCGTGTATGTAACGAGCTGCCAGAGGAAGTGGTGGAGACTGGTACAATTACTGCATTTAAAAGGCATCTGGATAGGGACATTAATAGGAAGAGTTTAAAGGGATATATGCCAATTTCTGACAATTGGACGTAGATTTATTTAGAATATCTTGTCGGCATAGATGAAGCGTGTTTTTTCCATGTTATCAATCTGTATCATTGTAGCAAATCTGCTAGGAAATGAAGGTTTAAAGGACCAGAATAATATGAGAAAGATTATAATAATATCAGGGTCAAGCATTCCTACACTGGTCTAGAAAGATCGAATTCATAAGCAAAAAGTTTTTTGTGAGACTGGGCTGGGCTTTTCCACTGTCTTTGTTTTATTAATTTTCTTGGCCGCAGGATGATGTGCTGATTCTCCCCAGGGTTGTGTACCTACCAGTGTCATATGTCCTCTCATCATTTCCGTCTTTCAAAAAGTGACGGGGAGAGGTTTTTCGCAGGTGAATGGGTCAGTTTGAAAGTGGGATCCCATTGAAAATGAGATGTAGAGAGTCCAGAGGCAGTGTATTCTTGACAGAGTGAATGGCAAGGCTGGTAGGTGGAAGGAAAGCTGGAAGATGAGAGAAATTGAGGCTCTGGTCAAGAAAAAGAAGGAGACTTTTGTCAATTATAGACAGCTGGGTGTGAGTGAATCCAAAAGGAGAATAACTGGAATCATAGGATTTCAAGTGGAAAATCAGGAGTTATAACGGGGACATGAGGAAACTTTTTTGAATATGGTGAAGGCGAATCAAAAGAAATTCCAACAAATACGTTAAGGACAAAAGAGTGACGAGGGAGAGAAGAGACGCCTCCCCACTACACCCCCATCCCCCAAAAGGTCAACAAGGCCAAGTGGGATGTGGGGAACTTATGAATACAGGCAAGTGTTCCACACCAGTATTTATTGTTAAGAAGGGAATGAGACCAAAATATTTTGGAGAAATGTATAGTCATATCTCGAAAAGGGTCCATTTTACCTAGAAGAAGGTGCAGGACATCTTAAAATGAATAAAGCGGGCTGAAGCCCCGGGACATGATCAGATTAATGCTAGAAACTTGTCGGAAGTTAGAAAAGTGATTGTTGTACCCCTTGCTGAGGTATGTGTCACCTAGATCACCACAGGTGAGGCGCTGGAAGACTGGAGATTTGCTCACGTGATGTCAATACTTCGGAAAGTTGGTTACGAAAAAGCAGGAAAATAGAGACCAGTGAGCCTGTTCTCAGTATTCGGTACGTTGTTGGAAGGAATTCTTTGGTATTGAATGTACATGTATTTGGATAGACATGGACTAATTAGGAGCAGTCCACGTAGTCGTTGTGCATGCGAAATCATGTCTAATGACTTGGTAGAATTTTTGAAGAAGTGCCAATCAATATTGATTAAGGCGGAGCAAGTCATCTGGTCCAAATGGACGACAGCAATGTTTTTGGGAAGGTTCTGCATGGCAGACCGGATAGCAAGGTTTGATCACATAGAATCCAGGAGGGCGAACTTTTTGGATATATATTGCCTTGGCAGTGGCAGATAGGATGGTGGTGGAAGTTTCTATTTCAGACTGGAAGCTTGAGACAACGGAATGCCAGGTTAACCCTGACTTATCACCACAGGTGCTGCCAGACCTGATGAGATTAGATCAGATTAAATGCAGTGTGGGAACAAGCACTTCAGCCCAACAAGTCCACACCGATTCGCTGAAGACCAACACACCCACACCCATTCACCTGCCTTTACCCTGATTAATGCACCTTACACTACGGGCAATTTAGCACGGCCAATTCACATGAACTGCACTTTTTTTTGGAATGTGGGAGGAAATCGCGGCACCCGGATGACACTCACGCAGACACGGGCAGGAAGTGCAAGCTCCAAACAAACAGTTGTTTGAGGCATTGAACCCGAGTCCCTGGTGCTGTGAGGCATCAGTGCAAACCACTGTGCTACCATGCCGCACTTTATCTTTTTGAGCGAATTTTGTTTGTGTTGTTGGCAAAGGAGCTGAATGAATTAATAATATCTGGGGAAAGAACAAGTTGGACACAGAAGTGACCGTTTCCATGCTTTTAAAATTATATATCTTTGTACTTTTATAACTCATTGTTATTTCTCCAGTTCAGATCCTGCAACAGGCGCCATCTTGATTGATTGATTTATTGTCACGTCGACAAAAGTTACCTGAAAGGTTTGTATTTATGTGCAGTACAGGTAGATGACAATAAGCGAGAATGTCCAGCTCATGGAGACCTACAGAGAGACATGATACATTTCACACACATTCGGCCAGTATAACACTTACATTATCATCACTGCTTTCATCAGTGTAATACAGCCAGGAAAACATTGTTCCGGAAGCTGCTGGTGTATGTGTGTCTGCATGTTGTGTGAATGTGTGCATGTGTGTGCGCGCGCGTGTGTTTGTATTTATGAGAGGGAGAGAGAGAGTGTGTGTGTGTGTGTGTGTGTGTTCAGGTCTCTGTATCTTCTGCCTAATTGAAGAGATTGGAGGAGGTGATTACTTCAGTAAATTGTTCTTTGATGATGTTGGCAGCATTTTCATGGCAGCAAGCCATGTAAACGGTGTAATTGGATGGAACGCAGGTTTCCTTGAGGCTGTGGTCTGAACACCTCACTTTCTGTACCTTCATGCTGTCCAAAACTAGGAGGGAACACTTTGGAATCGCGATCGTCCGAATTACTGGAAATGGAGAATTAACACACAGGAGGACGCTCAGGTTGCAATGAATTTCATATGCCCTGTGCCCTCTTTTCAGAGGTTACCACAAACTGTACCTATGTTTGAAGACCCCATAGGATTATGAGAATACAAACTTTTATTTTACCATCCACTGCCTACGTCCTGCAATCACTGCATCAATTTGTGCAGACACTGTAATCAATTTGTGCAGACACTGTAATCATTGAAAAATACACGTATGTGTTTCTTACTTTTAAAATGTCGAGTCCATTGTTCCACTTTATCATCCAGTGCTCCATCGGTCACTTTTCGAAGCAGCTGCTTTTGTAAACCAGGTAGATCATTGAAGAAGGGGTTGAATTCGTGAACAAGAAAGCTGACAGATATGATAACTACAACGTAGGGTCCACACGTTTCAAACAAAGACGCATTGTTTGCACTCGTCTACATGTGAAAAACTCATGGAGCTAAATTTTACACATTACAAAAGCAAAGGTTGTAGTGGGGAACCGCCTTTTACATCCTGTCCCATGTGAATCCAGAAACATAACTGAGAGAAAATGCGGCTATTATAAATTTATTCAAAATCGAGTTGAATAAGCAACTGGGGGTAAAGTTCAGGAAAAAAGGATGAAAGTGGGTGAATGAGCTCAGCTGAGTGAAACCCGCAGAGAATACGAATGACAGCACACGCTGAATAGTC